>NC_084737.1:48268773-48308773 GCF_033978785.1 Entelurus aequoreus
CAGATAAGGCAACAAGAGAAGTATCCCACGCTTCTCTGTTGTAAAGCAAATCTGTACAGCAGATATGGGCATCTACATCAACAATATGATTTGCCTGAAGGACAGATTTAAAAAAAACAATGACAGCAGTTTTTATTTTAGTTTTAGTTATAGTCTTTTGATAAATAAATAAATAAAACATAGATGAAAACATAGTTAGTTTTAGTCAAATTTTAGTCATCTAAATTGATTTAGTTTTAGTCTAGTTTTAGTTAACAAAATTACATCACATTTTAGTCAGCTAAAATTACAGTAAATTTAGGCCCCGTCTACATATCACACCAAATCAGATTTGTTTGCCCTCAAGTGACACAGATCAGATTTTTTTTGTCAGTCTAAACGCAATGTGCTTCACATCTAATCTTTTGGCGTCAGAACAACAGCAGGAGGTAATCCTGAATCCGATTGGAATCTGATCTTTTCAAATGTGACTTCAGTCTAAACGCAATGCGACTTGAATGCGACCTGAATGGGATTTTGTGTCAGCTTTTGGCGAGCAAAGTCATTCGTGTGCGCGGGGAAAGACGCAGTCGCCAGCGGAAATGGATATTTCATCACAACATCCAGTTTGGGTGAGCAATGTCTTTTTAAGACAACTGATTTTTCGGTGCAAAGCATTTGTTTAACACAAAAGTAGCATGATTTTATGGTCAGGAATAATATATGATACATACAATTGTCAATGCCAAAACATATCCCTCAGGCACTTTTTCTATTGTTTTATGCTACTTGTCTGGCAAAGAAGGTATGTATGTTGAGTAAAACAAAGTTACAAATTAATTCATAATTTGTTAATGAGTGGCACAATTGGAAACATATATACACATATATGGCGTGGCAAATTTCATCCATCCATCTATTCGTTTTCTACCGCTTGTGCCTATCGAGGTCACTGGGGGACCTGGAACCTTAATTTGTTAATAAATGTCCGCTTCAAATAAATAAATAGGAAACGCTGCATCAAATTTCTCTGTTTATGCTGCATGTGTGACGTAAGTGCGTGGTACCACATTAAAAGTTGTCATACTGTTAGATTTACAATTAATA
This sequence comes from Entelurus aequoreus, assembly GCF_033978785.1. NCBI lineage: Eukaryota > Metazoa > Chordata > Actinopteri > Syngnathiformes > Syngnathidae > Entelurus > Entelurus aequoreus. Next base: position 48,269,860 of record NC_084737.1, read on the forward strand.
AACAATTCCTTAATGCAGAGAAAATATTTTTTTGTAAAGAAGTAACACGGTAGAATTAGCTTTAATTTACGGTTGTGTAGATGTCATACCGCCTACATCCAATATGAAATGTGTCCAAGGTGTATTGTACACAATATTACAATGTGGAACATATTAAATTCATGCATTCTGGTTTTGGTGGTGCAAAATCCATCTTTCTCATCTCACAAGGAAAAGCATTTTTGATTGATTGATTGAAACTTTTATTAGTAGATTGCACAGTGCAGTACATATTCCGTACAATTGACCACTAAATGGTAACACCCGAATACGTTTTTCAACTTGTTTAAGTCGGGGTCCACTCAAATTGATTTATGATACAGATATATACTATCATCATAATACAGTCATCACACAAGATAAACATCAGAGTATATACATTGAATTATTTACATTATTTACAATCCGGGGTGTGTGTGTGAGTGTGTGTGTGTGTGTGTGTATTTATTTCAGGCAATGACATAAAAAAGTACAAAGTTGACAACACATAATAATATAAATTAATATAGTGCAAAAGGTAATGTATAGTATGTAATGCATGATTGTCCAGTTTTGCCTGAAAGGGAGTGGGAAGAAGATAACTTCTTTAATCCCAGCCCCAGTTCTCCATTCAGTGAACTACAAATATTGTGTGTTTGGTCCAGCTGGCTGGGGACTTTCTTTCCGGTTTATTTGGGCAATTACGTCAAAATAGATTGGCTTCAAAATCCACATTTTGCATGTTCGAGTTACTTTCACCTCACTCTTTCGGCTTCCATCTGCTTTAACATACCACCCTCCCTACGTGGTCGCTTCTCGAAGCAGTAGTAACCCAGCTGCTCCCGGGTGGAAGGCGGGGTACACCCTGGACAAGTCGCCACCTCATCACAGGGCCAACACAGATAGACAACATTCACACTCACATCCGCACACTAGGGACAATTTAGTGTTGCCAATCAACTTATCCCCAGGTGCATGTCTTTGGAGGTGGGAGGAAGCCGGAGTACCCGGAGGGAACCCACGCATGGGGAGAACATACAAACCATCCATCCATCCATCCATCTTCTTCCGCTTATCCGAGGTCGGGTCGCGGGGGCAGCAGCCTAAGCAGGGAAGCCCAGACTTCCCTCTCCCCAGCCACTTCGTCCAGCTCCTCCCGGGGGATCCCGAGGCGTTCCCAGGCCAGCCGGGAGACATAGTCTTCCCAACGTGTCCTGGGTCTTCCCCGTGGCCTCCTACCGGTCGGACGTGCCCTAAACACCTCCCTAGGGAGGCGTTCGGGTGGCATCCTGACCAGATGCCCGAACCACCTCATCTGGCTCCTCTCCATGTGGAGGAGCAGCGGCTTTACTTTGAGCTCCCCCCGGATGGCAGAGCTTCTCACCCTATCTCTAAGGGAGAGCCCCGCCACCCGGCGGAGGAAACTCATTTCGGCCGCTTGTACCCGTGATCTTGTCCTTTCGGTCATAACCCAAAGCTCATGACCATAGGTGAGGATGGGAACATAGATCGACCGGTAAATTGAGAGCTTTGCCTTCCGGCTCAGCTCCTTCTTCACCACAACGGATCGATACAGCGTCCGCATTACTGAAGACGCCGCACCGATCCGTCTGTCGATCTCACGATCCACTCTTCCCTCACTCGTGAACAAGACTCCGAGGTACTTGAACTCCTCCCCTTGGGGCAGGGTCTCCTCTGCAACCCGGAGATGGCACTCCACCCTTTTCCGGGCGAGAACCATGGATTCGGACTTGGAGGTGCTGATTCTCATCCCAGTCGCTTCACACTCAGCTGCGAACCGATCCAGCGAGAGCTGAAGATCCTGGCCAGATGAAGCCATCAGGACCACATCATCTGCAAAAAGCAGAGACCTAATCCTACAGCCACCAAACCATATCCCCTCAACGCCTTGACTGCGCCTAGAAATTATGTCCATAAAAGTTATGAACAGAATCGGTGACAAAGGGCAGCCTTGGCGGAGTCCAACCCTCACTGGAAACGTGTCCGACTTACTGCCGGCAATGCGGACCAACCTCTGGCACTGATCATACAGGGAGCGGACCGCCACAATCAGACAGTCCGATACCCCATACTCTCTGAGCACTCCCCACAGGACTTCCCGAGGGACACGGTCAAATGCCTTCTCCAAGTCCACAAAACACATGTAGACTGGTTGGGCAAACTCCCATGCACCCTCAAGGACCCTGCCGAGACAGAAAAACCCAGAGCCCGGTAATCAAACTCAGGACCTTCTCGCTGTGAGGCACGAGCGCTAACCACTACGTCACCGTACTGCCCTGCCATTAGGGTGTGCCCAATAAATTAATTTACCAATAAATTAATTTACATTTGTTTCATGCTATTATAGTATAGGTCTAAATTGAGTGAACAAGTCTTCATTGAGACAAACAAGGAAATAGTAAACTAGTGTATGTGCAGTTATTAATGAATTGTTTTACATTATCGTGTGATGGTATCTCATCTCTCTTACTTCATTGTTCTTGAAGCACTGGACTTGTCTTCTTATTAATACATGATTTCTTCTTTGTTTACCACTCCCTCGCTCTCCTGCTTTATCTCTGGAAGGCTGGAAGAAGGCCTGGAATTTATCACACATACCTAATAATTACTATCACAGGAAACAGTCCTGAGGAAGTGTAGGTGCACTAGCCCTGCTAATTAGTGTGCGTCGCAAATGCACAAATACACACACACAAGCACACACCCTTACACAAAAAGCTAATTAGTGTCATTTGGCTGGTGTAGAAGTCTCAACAAGGCTTAATCTGATTGGCTTTAGGGAGACTAACACCCCCAAGTTTGCATGGTTGTATAAATCTCAGGGTTAATTGCCTGCAAGCCTTGTGTGTTTGTGTGTGCGCATGAGTGTACAATTGATTAGGCGGACTCTGCAGCCATTAATAGCCAGTCCAGGACATAGCACCCAGGGGTGACCAGTGATGGCCTCTAACAGTTCAGCCCTCTGGGTCACCGAAGGAATAATGTGAAAGAAGTGGTGTGGGAGGGAAGTTTGTCATAGGAGAGCTCTTAAATGAGGTTGATTAATGGTCTTACTGTTACCACTGGGAACATTTTAAATATTATTAAGCCTGGCGGATGAATGCATGGTTATGGAGTAGTGTTGTCCCGATACCAATATTTTGGTACTGGTACTAAAATTTTTTCGATACTTTTCGATACTTTTCTAAATACATGGGACCACAAAAAATGGCATTATTGGCTTTATTTTAACAAAAAATCTTACGGTACATTAAACATATGTTTCTTATTGCAAGTTTGTCCTAAATAAAATGGTGAACATACAAGACAACTTCTCTTTTATTAGTAAGTAAACAAACAAAGGCTCCTAATTTAGTCTGCTGACGTATGCAGTAACATATTGTATAATTTATCATTCTATTATTTTGTCAAAATTATTAAGAACAAGTGTTAGAAAATGAATTATTCATTTACTTGTTCATTTACTGTTAATATCTGCTTACTTTCTCTTTTAACATGTTCTATCTAAACTTCTGTTAAAATGTAATATTAATTTATTATTCTGTTGTTTGTATGCTTTACATTAGTTTTGGATGATACCACAAATTTGGGTATGAATCCAATACCAAGTGGTTACAGGATCATACATTGGTCATATTCAAAGTCCTCATGTGTCCAGGAACATATTTCCTGAGTTTATAAACATAATAAAAACAAATTTAAAACAAAAGAAGATGTTGTGAGGCCAAAAAGTATCGATGTAATCATAGTAGTATCGACTAGATACGCTCCTGTACTTGATACCATTACAGTGGATGTCAGGTGTAGATCCACCGATGGCGTTTGTTTACATTTTGACGCCGGTGAACTACGGTGTGTAGTGAAGCATGTTTAGCTATTCCTCGTCCTGCAGGGATGATGCTTGTAAGAAACATACTTTATTTGTCGCCATGGAGACGAGGATTAGTGATTTAGAAGTAGCTAAAACACTGCCGACAGCGGCTGGACTTTAGCCGCTAGCTTGCTAGCCATGTCTTAAAGCGCCTCTTCATGAGGGCGTTTCAGTGTTATAACTTCACCTTTATCTTTAGTTTTTTAAGCCAAAATGCATCCGTTCTCCCTTTTCTGTCTACACACTTTGTCTGCTTGTAAGTACTTTGTGATTGTGCACTGCCGAACATGCTCGTCTGCTCGTAAACCAGCAATGACACGACGTGACGAGGACTGGGGCGCGGGAGGGTGGGGGATCGGTACTTTTCAGAGGCGCTATAGTACCGAATATGATTCATTAGTATCGCGGTACTATACTAATAGCAGTATATCGTACAACCCTATTACGTAGTAAACATTAGTGATACCAGTGACTGAGACACTTTGATACAGATGTGTGTTGCAGAATGTGCTGAGTTGTAAAACAGCCATTTAAAATGGTGGCCTAGTGGAACGCCCTCTCGGCTGTAGTAAATGTTGCTATACCTTTGCGTAGTAAGGCAGTGGAGGCTATTGGCGCACTATTTTCATTTATTTAATTACAAAAATAACTTCTTTGCAACCTCAGCACTGTTGTGAAAATGTCTTCAATGAGTCCTCTTCAAGGGACACTTGAGTATGCTGTTTGATTTTATCACCAATAAATGCCATAAACACAGAATTGAGGGACACATTTTTTGAGCTTGTATGAGAGCCATATTCGGATTGTTTAGTCCTGACGAAATTCTGCTGTACAGAGTGCCAATGACGTGGTCGCATTGTAATGGCAACATGTCTGTCTTCAAAATATTTTCCTTTCTTAGTCTACCTGGCTCCAAAACCATGTTGCTGTGTAAATAAGTGGCAACAAAAGTTTGCCATTTGATGTTGTCATGCAGGGATACAACTACTCCCCAGGAGGTTTTAATCAAGAAGAATGGTGTAGTGGACCACCGCCCACCGCTGCACTCCATCCTGCATAAACCACAGCAGCCGCCGGCACTTCTGGATTGTGAGCGTGCGTCTGAGCTGGTTAATTCAGAGATGCAGATCCAAACTGTAATTATCATGATGCACTTCTTTGGCAGGAAACAGTCTGAGCAAGTTTGGATGAATGTGCATATACTTGATGATGTGCACCGAATGTGTTTATGTGCACACACAAACAAGTGCCTACATGATCTTGTTTTTCTGTGTGTGCAAGCCAGTGCTTAGTTCTGCCTGGTGGAGCAACGACGTAAAGGGAGAGTGCCTGTAGCAGTTATACGATAAGCAGAAGATTAAAAGCAAAAGATAAGTGACTGATTATATTTGTGTCAATTCAGTTTGTAGCCTCTTTTTTCACAGCAAAATTGGCACAAAATTGCCTGTATCTTTTTTTTTTCTCCCCAGCTGCAGATACTGTGATTAGTCAGAAATATCTTGTATGCCTCCTAAAAAAGCAGATATGCTTACTTTTTTATATATAATGGTTAATTTTCATAGTCAATGGTGAAAAAACATTTCAGAACTGCAGTGTGCAGTTCTACTTGACTTGACTTGCTTGTATTTGTCTTTGGCTGATGTAGTTGTACTTACTTTTGAGCGCTAAGCATATGTAGTGTATATACATTTTAAGGAAATAATACTTTTCATTTCTATTTCGAAAATGTTAAACCTGTTTTTGTAATTGTAATTTGTCACATAATAATGTATCGTGTATTTGGTTTATCACTAAAGTATACATTTATTTTATTATGATAATATAGTTATTTTCCAAAAAAATTTTTTTTTCCAGCATCCCTTCGAGCTGTGGGTCACTGTTGTGTTTATATACTTATGCTTTTTTCTAAACTACACAAAGTTGACGCTAACAAACCTGTTTATTATCCATTTGTCCAAATTAGAGTTGATAAGAGAATTGATAAAGATAAATTGAAAGTAGAATCGGAATCGTAAACATTTTATCAGTTCCCATCCCCAGTCTAGTGTTGATTTCTTTTAATCAGGTAATTAGATGTGACATAAAATACTCAGTGATAGGTTGATTGGCAACACTAAATTGGCCCTAGTGTGTGAATGTGAGTGTGAATGTTGTCTGTCTATCTGTGTTGGCCCTGCGATGAGGAATTGATGGATGGATGAATAATTTAGGTTTCATTAAAGCTGTAAAAAAAAAACTAAACTATGGGTGTCAAATTATTATGTTAATTCATTACTGTTTTAGTTAGCGCGTTATGTACATATAGCACGTTAGTCTAATTTTTAATCTCTAACATTACTGTCCATGTATGCCTAAGAGTTGTGTCGTCCCCTTGATTGTGCTTGTCTGAGAGCAACAACAGTATTGCCGTGCGACACAAAGATGATCTGTAGTCAAAAAGCACTCACTCTGTCACTGATGTTTGCAGCTTTAAATAGTCGGGGTATGTAGATTTATATCCAACAAATAGTGTAAAATAATTATTATAAACTCAAAAACATATGAAATGTCTTTATGGTTTGTACAGATGTGACACATGTCTTGTTTTTAGTGTAGACAATGCCTTTTTGTCTTTCTTTGCGTCTATTTGTTCCACGAGCTATGAAGAAATTGTTTTTGACCCATATTAGGCACATTTTTTTATCCTAATAGAATTTATCTGTGAATCAATATAGTGATATATTACATGTACAATGATGTGTGCATTATATTTAAAATCAGAGCACACTTACATGGGGGAGAATGTTGTTTCCTGCGCTTGTGCCTGTCATAATGGCACGCTGGCGCGTCAATAGCTGGACAAAATGAAACCAAACTCGTATATGAATAAGTTCATGTTCTATCATTAAAATTAGCTTTAAAACATGAGATAATGTTGCACTTTGGTGTACATGTATGAGACATGTGATTGATATATTTCCTCTCCTCCGTTTTACAAAGTTTACCATTAATTATGACAAATTAAAATATTGATGTCATTTCTTAAACCATTATTGGTAACATATTCAAGAAACTTGATTGACAGCTCTGTTTTATCTGTTCTATATTATCTATTCTAAAGCAGTGGTAGAGCAACAAGTTCAATATTTAAGAAAATTGTTCTTACTATTTTGATGTATTAACTTTACCACTTTATATGGACCTGTGTTTTATTTTAGTAAATAAAACAGACTGCGTTTGTTCAAGTCTGTTAAAACAACAAATTACTTTATAAAGCTACTTTAATTAGTTATTTATCCAGCTCTATAATAATGTAATGAACTTTAACATAAAAATACCAATAAATTGAGGGTTTTTCCTCAACATTTTTAAATGTGAGATTAAAAAAGTTAAATTAACAATATTCCTTAATTACAGATCCTAATGAATTAATCAAACATTTTTAATCGCTTGACAGCACTAGCATCAACAGCTGTAACATTTGTTTCTATTTAATCGATCAATAAAAGTTTATTTATCCATCCATCCATCCATCCATCTTCTTCCGCTTATCCGAGGTTGGGTCGCGGGGGCAGCAGCCTAAGCAGGGAAGCCCAGACTTCCCTCTCCCCAGCCACTTCGTCCAGCTCCTCCCGGGGGATCCCAAAGCATTCCCAGGCCAGCCGGGAGAGATAGTCTTCCCAATGTGTCCTGGGTCTTCCCCGTGGCCTCCTACCGGTCGGGCACTCTAAGGGAGAGCCCCGCCACCCGGCGGAGGAAGCTCATTTCGGCCGCTTGTACCCGTGATCTTGTCCTTTCGGTCATAACCCAAAGCTCATGACCATAGGTGAGGATGGGAACGTAGATCGATCGGTAAATTGAGAGTTTTGCCTTCTGGCTCAGCTCCTTCTTCACCAAAACGGATCGATACAGCGTCCGCATTACTGAAGACGCCGCACCGATCCGCCTGTCGATCTCACGATCCACTCTTCCCTCACTCGTGAACAAAACTCCGAGGTACTTGAACTCTTCCACTTGGGGCAAGATCTCCTCCCCAACCCGGAGATGACACTCCACTTTTTTCATTTTCAAAGTTTATTTATGTCGCCCTTAATCACATAAGCCACAACGACATCATTGGCTCAGATCCCACATCAGGGCAAGAAAATCACACCAGGGGCCTGATTTAGGTTTAGGTGTATTAAAATATGTGCAAATTGGATAGTGCACGCAAAGCTGTTAAACTAAGCTTGTGCACAGAGGATTGTGTCTTGTAAATCAGCAAACTAGAGAACATCATTCGATCAGTGTATCTGTGTCTTCATGTACATGCAGAATATATGCAGATTATTGGAACCCCAAAAATACTCGAGGGAGGGGATGCAATTTTGTTATTTTCGCACGTGCAATGTGATTCATCAAGACTGAAAGTGTTCTGGGCCCATATTGAGCACATTTGAATTGTCGTGCAAACTGGCACAGTTACACACAAATGGCTGTGAGACAAAGACAGAAGATAGATGTATAATCCTACGTGTGTGTGTCAACATAATTTGTTTGTCAGATATAAAAATCAGACATTTCGTCTAGTCCACAATATTATCTTATAATTTCATAACTTCTGGATATATCCGATATAATAGATTAGACATATTAGAACATGGATGTGCTCATGAAAATGGTTAAAGTTTACCCAGAAGGGATTTCAAATCCCATAAGCACAAAAACAACATTTTTGACATATAAGTGTCGTTACTAATTTTTACAGCTGCGTAATAAAATGTTTGTTTTACTTTTTATGGTATTGGTGGTGTTGTTAAATGAAACAGAAAAGAAAAGGAAGACAAAGTCTGTTTGAAGCCAGCGTTCTTGCGATACAAAATTGTAGCCACAGTTTAATGTGTTAATATTAGACATCTGTAAAGAGTGCAGCAATAAGACACAGGCAGCATTCGTGTGGGCACACAGAGTGGGAGGAAACACGACTGGTCACCTTATACTGATCATTTACTGGGTATTGTTACTGGTAATATTTCTATCAATGCACCCATCTTTGTTTACATTCAATAGCATCTCCATCCTCCTTCAAAACCACACTAAAAGTACAACTCCAGGCAACTTCAACCCTAAACTAACACCCTCCCCGGATTGTTAATAATCAAATGTAAATAATCAAATGTAGATACTTGTTCTTATGCTTTCTGATCTCTCTCTCTCTCTCTCTCTCTCTCTCTCTCTCTCTCTCTCTCTCTCTCTCTCTCTCTCTCTCTCTCTCTCTCTCTCTCTCTCTCTCTCTCTCTCTCTCTCTCTATGTCCACTACTTGCTGTACATATCCTACCAAATCAGACCTACACTGTTTCAATGTACATTTCTCTGTTGATACAATTGTTGATGACCGAAGTGATGATAACAACCAAACCGAAACCCCCCCCCCCACCCCACCCCACCCCACCCCCCTCCTCATCCCACACCCCGGATTGTAAATAATGTAAATAATTCAATGTATATACTCTGATGATTATCTTGTGTGATGACTGTATTATGATGATAGTTTATATCTGATAGTATATATCTGTATCATGAATCAATTTAAGTTGACCGACTTAAACAATTTGAAAAACTTATTCGGGTGTTACCATTTAGTGGTCAATTGTACGGAATATGTGCTTCACTGTGCAACCTACTAATAAAGTCTCAATCAATCAATCGGTTCGTGGTTAGCATATCCTCCTTCGTTGTGTAGTGTAGCGTGTTTAGTCATTACTTGTCTTCTGGGGATGACACTTGTAAGACAGTCATTTTATTTGCCGCCATTGAGGCGAGGATAGCTGCCCTTTGGAGGGACCTTAGCCGCTAGCGAGGATACTACATTGTGTTGATGACACAGTGTTCGCTCGTTTGTTGCTGTCATATTTCTACGACAAACCTAGAATGCGTCATCAACATACATTATCATGATATAACAATAGTATTAAAAGCTATATCGTCTATGTATTTATCCCCTGGGGGTTAATAAAGTGTTTCAGATTCTGATTCTGATCGTCTATATCACACGACCCTAATGACAATGTCTATTAACTTGAAGTCTACAGAGAATCCACATAGAATTTGTTCAAAAAAACACATGTTCACAATGTAGATTTAACCAAACTGCACATGAACAATTAACAAATGGTAACGATTCTGCAGAACATGCAGGGAATACATCTGTCAAATTTAAATTTCTCTGGACACTCTAAGACAGTGGTCCCCAACCACCGGGACCGATTGGTACCAGGCCGCGCAAGAAATTAAAAAAAAAAAACTAAAAACAAATTTAAATTTAAAAAAAATAAAAAATTTTGTTTTAATTAAATCAACATAAAAAACACAATATATACATATTGTGTATGTGTATGTCAATATAGATCAATACAGTCTGCAGGTATACAGTCCGTAAGCACACATGATTGTATTTCTTTATGGAAAAAAAAAAATCCCCCCCCCCCCGGTCCGTGGGACAAATTTTCAAGCGTTGACCGGTCCCCAGCTACAAAAAGGTTGGGGACCACTGCTCTAAGATATGAAATGCACTTCTGTGGCCTTGAATAATTATTCAAAAGAAATAGACACATGGTAGTGATATAACAAGTGTCAATGGCATTGTTGAATTAAAGAAATAAGTTGTAGCAAAGAATCGATCACAAATGGACAACTTAGTTTGTCATACAAGACGTTTTGCTTCGAACCTGAGCAGGCTTCATCAGTTCATGCTCATAGACTTAGATTGTTTAGATCTATTCTGAATTCTGGTACAAAAGCTCCAACTATTTATACTCCAAAAGGAGTGGCCCCTCTGCCAATGCCAACAGCAGTCATTATAATGGAAATCCCCCTTGTTAGCATCAGGGTATTTTGTGGCAAAACGATCGCTTTAAAATGACCACTCCCAGCCCCAAATCAGTCGTTAGACTGCATGAAAATATCACTATCATGCCAGCAGACAAGGGGATGATGCACATTAATCCCCAACGCAACTGACTACCATAACAAGTTTTTGCTTTTTTTAAAGACACCACCCTATATGAAATAATCAACTGGGACCCAGCCAGTCGGTACAAGAAGGATCATTGAGTACTTTCTAGTGTTGTCCCGATACCAATATTTCGATACCGGTACCAAAATTATTTCGATACTTTTTGATATTTGTCGGTACTTTTCTAAATAAAGGGGACCACAAAAAATTGCATATTGGCTTTATTTTAACAAAAAATCTTACGGTACATTAAACATATGTTTCTTATTGCAAGTTTGTTCTTAAATAAAATAGTGAACATACAAGACAACTTGTCTTTTATTAGTAAGTAAGCAAACAAAGGCTCCTAATTAGTCTGCTGACATATGCAATAACATATTGTGTCATTTTCCATTCTATTATTTTGTCAAAATTATTAAGGACAAGTGGTAGAAAATGAATTATTAATCTACTTGTTCATTTACTGTTAATATCTGCTTACTTTCTCTTTTAACATGTTCTCGCTACACTTCTGTTAAAATGTAATAATCATTTATTCTTCTGTTGTTACATATATTAGTTTTAGATGATACCACAAATTTGGGTATCAATCCGATACCAAGTCGTTACAGAATCATACATTGGTCGTATTCCAAGTCCTCATCTGTCCAGGGACATATTTCCTGAGTTTATAAACATAATATACATTTAAAAAAAACGAAAGAAGATGTTGTGACGCCAAAAAATATCGACGCAATCATAGTAGTATCAACTATATACGCTACTGTACTTGGTATCATTACAGTGGATGTTAGGTGTAAATCCACGGATCGGTACCTTTCAGAGGCGGTATAGTACCGAATATGATTCATTAGTATCGCGGTACTATACTAATACCCAGAGGTGGGACCAAGTCATTGCTTTGCAAGTCACAAGTAAGTCTCAAGTCTTTGCCCTCAAGTCTCGAGTCAAGTCCCGAGTCAAGACAGGCAAGTCCCGAGTCAAGTCCAAAGTCAAGACTAGAAAGTCTCAAGTCAAGTCCCAAGTCCTGCATTTTGAGTTTCGAGTCCTTTCAAGTCCTTTTAACCACAGACTAATATTTTTACACAGATTGTGTATGATTTTAAAACGCTGTATTTATTTATTAAAACAAGTGCATTTGAAATTGCAGGGAAAAAAATGGTGCTGACATTGCAATTCATAATAGCACTATTAACCAGTCATTTTAATAGTTTAAACAATTTTAAACATTTAACTCATTCCTTTACAGAATAAACACATTTGCAAAAACAAACATTAACATACTATTGGTTGTATTTTATGAAAATAACATTACCACAAAGTTGAGAAGGAGCAAAGATCTTCAATATTTGTATGTGAGAATCACAAAGAAATCTTCTGGGGGAGGATGACCCCCCCTACAGGGGTTTGGTTTACAAACTTTCAGCCCCACCTAAAACAAAATTCACCAGCCGCCACTGATTATGATGCATTCTCATTTTAGGCAAAGTATAAGACAATACTTTCTTAACAGTATAATTGTAACCAGGAATAAGTCTTCAAGTAACAATATTAAAATACTAACATTGTTGGGTAAGACAGCATTTGGTTTTATTCTGAATCCAGTGAAACAGATTGGTGGTTTTAGCTGATATAAAGACTTTCAGGTGTTTATATATGTTTAAGTATTTGGCAGACGCTTTTATCCAAAGCGACATACATAAAAAAATAGATATAAAACAATCACTGTAAACATTATCATTTAAGGGAAGAATGTAATACAAAATATCAATACAAAGTGTCAAGACAGAATAAACTCTCTGCTGCTGCAGCAACAGAGTTACAGTCTATAGGTCCCTAAAATATATAGATATCTCATGTATTCATACATTGTTTATGTAGGATATACGCATGTATATATAATCTAATCATATTGTTTCTTCAACTTAAAAATAGCTGACCGTTTTTTCCCCCTTCTCTGGGATTATATTCCCAGTTTTGATCTCGGACGTCTGGTCATTTATAGCGTATAAGAATATTATATTACTGTTAAGCAAACTATGAATAATAAAAACGCCAAAACATGTGTCCGTTATCATAGCTACACGCATGACAAAAAAAACGCGTGAAAATCAGTGGTATTCAATGAGGTAAGATTAATTAAATTTGCTGACAGTTCATTGCTCCTGCCAAATGAATTGCACTGAGTGGAGCGGATCACCACTCCAAGATGGCGGCTCCGAGTCTCGTCTGTGCCAATAGGCAGTAGCGCTCAATGCTGCGTACCCTTATAAGATGTGTATGGTTATAACGTTAGCAGTGAGTTTACAGCCTCGCTGATTTAACTACACAGCAAATAAAAGTCATGTTACTTAGCCAATAAACGTTATCTTACATTCAAAACTTACCCTTCTTTGTGCAACTTCAAATGTCGAACGAAGTTGGAAGTTGTTGCGTCTCCGTCTGTAATATTCGAACTGCGTGATTTGCATACGGCAATTCGTTTTTTGTTGACCAAGTCGTAGTTTTTATACCCGAACGAAACCAACTTTGGCATAATTGTTTCTCACTGCCGCATTGTTTGACAACTCTTGTTCGGTGGTTGTCCTGCAATTTGATTGGATGAATGCTGTGTGATGAAAACAACGTAGTTTTAATTTGATTGGCTGTTGTACTGACAGCACACCAGCTGACAAGCAGCACACACGCTTATAGACACAGACGTATAAAATGAAATATACGGAGCGCTCCTAAATAACTTTTTAAGCTTTGGGTTTTGGGGAAAGTAGCAAGTCATGTCAAGTCAAAAGGCTCAAGTCCAAGTGAAGTCACAAGTCATTGATGTTAAAGTCTAAGTCGAGTTGCAAGTCTCTTTACATTTTGTCAAGTCGAGTCTAAAGTCATCAAATTCATGACTCGAGTCTGACTCGAGTCCAAGTCATGTGACTCGAGTCCACACCTCTGCTAATACCTGTATACCGTACAACCTTAGTACCTTCAAACATTACAGAAGTCATACACCATGCACTTTATTAAAACCATCCATGGTGTTTATCATTAAAATGCATTTAATAATGTTTTCTACATGTGAAACTGCAATTATTATATTGTAAAAGGGATTTTTGGGTGGCTGAAATGGATGAATTTGTTTTTCCATTATTTCTTATTGAAAAAAATTATTTGGTTTTTCACTGAACTCTTCGGAATGGATTTCTAACAAAAACATGGTATCGCCACTGTGCAATATAATGACAGTGTTAGGCTGCAAGCATGCCTCTACTCTGTCGACATTAAGTTAAAGTACCAATGATTGTCACACACACACTTGGTGTGGTGAAATTTGTCCTCTGCATTTGACCCATCCCCTTCTTCACCTCCTGGGAAGTGAGGGGAGCAGTGAGCAGCAGCGGTGGCCGCGCCTGGGAATCATTAGAGCATTGTTTCACCTGAGCCATCTTGTTTCTTCCTTCTGAAGCTACAATAACGTAGGAATACACAGGTATTTTATCAATATACACAAAATGGTGTCCACTGGAGATATTCAACCAAATTGGACGTGTATTGTACGGCAACATAACACTACCAAGCACTCCCTGCTCCATTCTCGACACATATCTCTGAGTTCTGCATTTACAAAAGTCAAATGTGTGTATTTAGCTTTGGGTTGCACACTTGATTGAATTAGAACAAATGGTTAACGCATGCGCACACACACGCATACACTCTCTCACACAGACACCCACCAAAACACGTCACGGGCACACCGATTTCTATTAAGTTAAAAAAGAGAGTTGAGTATCTTCTTCTATTGCAAATGCTTTTGTGTGATAAGATCGCAAAGGAGTGCTCTCCTATGCAGCATTCCTCGGCACATCAAACAACAGTAAACCACATCACAGAGGCAGAAAGAGCATAGCTCCATTAGCTTCCCCATAAAGAACATGTGTGTGTGTAACAAGAGCGCTACACTGGGCAATGCAAAAGGTTCCCACACATAGGACAAACATACGGAGGAGGTATGCAGACCCCTAACATTGAAGTTCACATGCAAAATGTTGTGCAGCAAATTTAATAACACGTCATTCTACATTTCATTAATTCCCAATGAGTCTTAGATTTAACATAATGGTCTGGTTAAACAGGCATCATGGCATCGTAACTTAGTGAAAAAAAACAAGAATTTAGGAATCTGTTTTTTGACCAGATGGCAATCATTAATTTTATTAGTCTACAAGTTGTGCAGGCATATACTCAACACACACACACAAACGATCCAAACCTCAAGTAGAGTCTGGCCTCAATAGAATCTCAGTCCTGTCTTTGACCTCTTGCGCAATGTGGGAAACTTGCTGTCACAAGGTGCTGGGTGACAATTCAAAGAAATACCTTCTAAAGTCATTGCGAGGGGAAAATAGAGTACAGTGGAATTTAATTGGTTCTTGAACAGCGTTCGCAATTGGAAACGTTCGTCATTGGAAACAGATTTTCCTCATAATATATGCTAAATTAGAATGGATTATTGGTTTTAGCCTCCACAAAAGTCGTTTTAGTACACTTTGGGCCTGATCTACTGAGATCCAAATACCACCTGCTATACAGTATGTACAAACTATATAATAGTGTGTACTATTAGTGGGTGTGCTCCTTGTGATCTACTAAGACTGTGTGTGCAATTCAAAAGCCGCTACTTTTTTCCTAAACTTTCCACCCTGCGGCTTTTAAAACGGAGCGGCTATTTTATTAATTGTTCTTCACTAACAACAATAATAAAAATCATTTTATTAAAAGAAAAACAATAAGAGCCTGTTTTATTATTTGTAGTATGGCGCCATCGTTGGGACACATTTGCTCACTGCAGGCCAGCATTGTCGTTTCATTTATCGGTAGTGTTTTCTTTTTGTTTTTTTCAATTGGCGTGCAGTTCCGTGTTCTAGCCGTCCATAGTGTTTCTAATCATATGAATTCTTCATGCATCACTGCAAGCAACATTTTTAAGTCTTACAATAAAACTAAAACTGTTTATACTTACTAAACAGCCCCATGTGTGATATCTGCAGGAGTGTTTTCATGCATATTTGTACGGGCTAGCCTAATGTAATGACAGTAGCGTCGTTTGCATTAGCTGATATGCTAACACGTTTACGAGTGTCTGTGTTAGTATTATTAAATTACAACTGCATTCTTTTTGTATTGTTTCAGTTTCACAAATTCCTCAGTAAACTCACCAAGAAGTCACCGTGAAGTTATTGAGTCTGTTTAGCTGATTGGGGACGTAGCTTCCACAGCTATCGGGTCCATGATGGTGACTATGTATAGCAAACAAAACAGAAGTGATCAAACAAAACAGAAGTCATCATCATGGGGGTCCATGATGATGACTTCTGTTTTTTTTGATCAGTCGATTTACTGCAGTGTTACAGACACCGTTTGGAAACAATTAAGGTATGTAAATATACAAACTGTACTTCTAAGGCCAATTTCAAGAAGGACATTTCAAGAGAAGCTAGATCTCATGAGACGAGGTCGGCCAACCCCGAGCTAATTAGCCTGTCTCAGTGGGTGAAAATATTTGTCCGCCCCTTCGAATCGAATCAACCAACTATGATTCGATGCCTGGAGACTCTCGGGTTATTCCTTCTTATTTAATGCTCTCCTTCGTGCTCTGATGTCTATAAAAATATTGCTTCCTTGTTTATTTATCCATGACATTTTACACTGGACTTTTTTGTCATGATGGACCAGGAAGTAAATGATAAATGGGTTATACTTGTATAGCGCTTTTCTACCTTCAAGGTACTCAAAGCGCTTTGACAGTATTTCCACATTTACCCATTCACACACACATTCACACACTGATGGCGGGAGCTGCCATGCAAGGCGCTAACCAGCAGCCATCAGAGGCAAAGGGTGAAGTGTCTTGCCCAAGGACACAACGGACGTGACTAGGAAAGTAGAAGGTGGGGATTGAACCCCAGTAACCAGCAACACTCCGATTGCTGACACAGCCACTCTACCAACTTCGCCACGCCGTCCCTAAGTACAAATTGTATTTGCCAGTAAACTGAAAAGAAAAAGACAGCGGGGTTCCCTCTAATTGATTTTGTGACTGAGCAAGCCCACAAACACCCTGAGCACACCGTAGACTGATGTGAGCAACATCAGACGTGCACATTGTAGCCATGCCATTATTCAAATGGTGACATCATAACAAATTACATGACTTACTAAAATAATCAAAAACAGCAATAATTCATATTAGATTAATTTTAATATACATTATTTGGTACACTTACAACAAAAATAACATGAACTTTTAGTTATATTCAACTAAAATGTTGCAGGGAGTTGGACTTTACCTTTCACTAGTATTCTTATTTTCTATATTCAGAAGAAGCAGTAGTCCATTGATCATACTTGCCAACCTTGAGACCTCCGATACCGGGAGGTGGGGGCGTGGTCGGGGGTGGGGCGGGGGCGTGGTTCGGGGCGTGGTTAAGAGGGGAATATATTTAAACTAGAATTCACCAACTCAAGTATTTCATATACATATATATATATATATATATATATATATATATATATATATATATATATATATATATATATATATATATATATATATATATATATGTATGAAATACTTGACTTTCAGTGAATTCTAGCTATATATATATATATATATATATACATATATATATATATATATATATATATATATATATATATATATATATATATATATATATATATATATATATACATATATATATATATATATTTTATTATACATATAAATAAAATAAATACTTGAATTTCAGTGTTCTGGAGACTATCCAGTAGATGGCAGTATTGTCCTGTTTAAGAGTGTTACAACATTGCTGTTTACGGCAGACGAACTGCTTTACGGTAGCCTAAACGTGACTGCTGTTGTTGTGTGTTGTTACCGCGCTGGGAGGACGTTAATGAAACTGCCTAACAATAAACCCACATAAGAAACCAAGAACTCACCCTCGATCATTCTACAGTTATGACGTCATTGGGCAGGCAAGCTGTTTATATTGTGGGAAAGCGGACGTGATAACAGGCTGTCTCCACTCAGGTCCGCATTGAGCTGGAGGGGGCGTGGCCTCCAGCTCCGGCTGAATACCGGGAGTTTGTCGGGAGAAAATTTCTGCCGGGAGGTTACCGGGAGAGGCGCTGAATACCGGGAGTCTCCCGGTAAAAACGGGAGGGTTGGCAAGTATGCCATTGATATTGGTCTATTTTGTCAGAGTTACAGGAGCGCTCTGCTGTTTTAAGGACCTTCTGCAAAGAAACTAGTCATGGATCATCTCTATGACGGCACTCTTGGGTTTTAAAGAATCAAAAACGTGAGTCTCTCACAAGTTTTTTTTAACTAAACTTGCCAGTTGAATAGCCCCAATAATATAAAAGAGAGGGGACCCAAAATAGAAATTTGAGGAAAACCACCAGTACTAACTAGTAGTAGTAACTAAAGAAGTTGAACAAATTACTACTGACTGCATTTGAAGAAACCAAGCGACAGCAACACCTTAGTTACGTACGTAAACCATATTTTGAAAAAAAATGGTAACTGACAAAAAAAGAGGACCTAAAGGGGTGTCCTGTAGATTATTTCCCATTAACAGTTAATTAACAGATGTATTCATACCAAATATATAACAATACAGTTTATTTGCATGTCTCCTCATCATCTGGTAACAGCAATTAATGATTAATATATATAAATGAACATTTCTAATAAATGTCAATAGCACAAATCTGATCAGGGAAATAAATGTCACCTTGTTTTCTCGTCTATCCTTTTTTACTTCTCCAGTGATTATAGACTTTGTCCAGGTTGATGAGCTTTTCTGCTTTTGGCTTTGATTTTATGCACATCAGTTGGTCCAAATGTGTCACTTTTAGACAGTTTCTGGGGATGTTGTTTTGACACAATTCATCAAACTCAAGCTTTGTTCACAACCTGAACTTGATGCAGGAAATGTAGCACAGATATAGGATAGGATATACTTTTATTTATCCCACAATGGGGAAATGACATTGTTGCAGTGCAGGTTTATAAATACAGTAACAGAAGTAAAAGGTAATATCCCCAATATCCACATTTGGGAGATCTCCTTTAGCGCCTCACATCGGAGTGCTACAATCACCATATCTGAAAAGGAGCTGATTGATTCTTGTTTAAGTTGTTGTTTCGTGATGTACTTGATTTCAAAATGTTCATTGTTGATAGCCGCTACACAGTAGTGGTGGAGAAGGGCCTTATACTTATTTGCCAGCGTAGCAATGTGTGTGGATCCATACTCACAATTAATGTCTGAGCTCAGTGCTTCAATGTCAATTTCAGACCACTCTTTCAATTCATCCCCTGGAAAACGAGCATCCAAGTGATCACAGAGGTCGCGAATAAAAAGAGTGATCCCCCTGCTATTTCTACCATCAGCTGATGAAAAAGTTGTCACTGCTGCAATTACTGTACATCTTTGTACGTCCGACACAACATGCGAACATACAAAACAGGGTCAACATGTGCAGCACGTAAAGCAATATGCATATGGCATCCATTGGCTGCATGAATAAACACGTGTTGTAAACTGCATCTTATCACTGGCAGCAGCGCTGCAGGTGCTCGTCATCCTTGTCCTGGCATCTGTTGTTACCGCTGGTTGTATCAAACCCATTAAGTTGGATGGCAAAGTGGTACATAGTTAATATATGTGTTAATTTTTTTTACAGTTCAGGTTCAATTTCACTTTATGCGCAGTTTAAGATTTGTCGTGCGCACCAGACAATAGGCAGTGCGCACGCGTGCACCTTAGAGGGAACACTGGCGCCATTGCAACATTACTACATGCTTTGAGGAAACACGAAAGAAGTTAAAATTAAGTGTTATTTTATGCCAACCGTGGTTTGTGTACAATATCACAGATATGCAACATGCAGTGATTTAAATGCTGGCTTTTTTTATGCGGTTCTGTATCGTTCCGAGAGTTGGAAGGTGTACCACTTTTTTGACCGGTGAGCCATTTATATACTCAAAAAACAATTTATGAATATGAATGTGGAGGAAATGTATAGAAAATTTACACCAAAGCATATTTAATACATATTATCTACACTAGTGATTCGTGTACCACTAGTGGTGAGCGGGCGCCATCTAGTGGTACGCCAAAGAATCACTTGAATAAAGTACAGTGTTTTATTTTCCTATATTCAAACACAGTGTTACTGTTCAAACTCTACGTAATGTTACAGTGGCCAAAAATATTAAATATACTTGTTAAATAAAACCTCTGCCTTGTTTTTAATGAATATTTAAGCCAGCGCTGGTCATTATGGTGGCACTTGGAGAGTCAAGTTTTTTTTTTTCTGAGGTACTTGGTGAAAAAAAAAAAGAGAACCACTGATCTAGACCACAAGGGAGTGTGTTATATGTAGATTATAATCATTGCAGGTTCCCTTTAAACAAAATAAGAGGGAATGACAAAATGTGTGTCAGACACGATTAAGTCCAACATTTGGAAGAGATTTGGATTGTTTCAGAAGAACGTGAACTTGGTTTCCAAAGTTCTTTAAAGTGTTAAATGACATATGGTCTGTATTTATATAGCGCTTTACTATACCTGGAAAAATACCTTAAAGCACTTTACTTTATACATCAAAGCTGCCATGCAAGGCGCTAACTAGAACCCATCAAGGAATAAGGGTAAAGTGTCTTGCCCAAGGACACAGCGGCCGTGACTAAGATGGCGGAAGCTGGAATCAAACCTGGAACCCTCAAGTTGCTGGCATGGCTGCTCCACTGTGGGTACCACGTCGCCCCGCCAATAAAGTAAAAACACAATGACATGTTTTTTTATGTCATGTCAAAGCAAAACAAATACTTGTTTGCTGGTCTTTTGTAAAGTCTATTTAATTGAATATAAACAGTGCCACATTCATAGAACTGACCTAGGATCATTTGAAATGTCAATTGAAACTCTATTTCAAACAAGGAATTGAACCATACTGCATATATTGCAATTGTATCAAATCATTTTGGATTTTATCGAATCAGATCAAATCCTAACTGAATTGTTACATTTTAAAAGCATAGTTTCTGAATGGTATTGTTCTCCATGTATCTATAGACGTATGGAATCATAACTATGTATTATGGCGGTGGACACCTCTAAACAACATGCTACAATATGTTGAAAAGCCGATGTTTGTTGCTGATCTTGCTTGAGCGAGGTATGGCTGCTGTTGGCATGTTAAAATTGGCAATTCAGTTCAAAAAGAGTGTCAGACTTTGTTAGAATGCTACAATATCAACTATTGCCTCCTCCTTTCCCCCTATTAAAAGAGATTGTCTCAAAGGCTGCTGGATATACTATACTGCGCAGGGAAGTTTGTATATTGCATATTGTCCAGGCAGTCATTTGCAATTGGAAAAGTACCCATAAAGGTGGGTCTGCAGTTGTAGGTTTCACACACCACACAGGATGCCAGCACTGATTGATTATGCAAATGGTTGCACACTCACATTTGTGAAAGAAAAAAGAGGGAAACCAAGGATGTGCGCAGAGCTGTTATTCACTATGGCAGGCCCTAATTGCTTGCGGCTCCTGTTGTGTGTTAGGCTTTGTTTGAGCATGTCCAATACAACCAGTCACAAGGGAGCCTTTGCCAGAGCAAAACGCACACACAGACGCAGCGTTGAACCACACTGAAGGTTTTTATGGTGTTGGTGACTCCAGAAACATGACACCTAAGGCAAACACTGTGTAATAAAGCAATTTCCGCGCATTGTTTGGACCCTCCTCCTGGCATGGTTTGTTTGTCAGACTCAGGGGGCCTCAGGGCATACTCACACCCGTGCAATAGCTAGCTCTGTGCCTGGGCTCATTTAACACCAAAAGCACAGACAGTTTCACTAGTGTGAACACAATTGCACCCAGGAGCAGCATGCTTTCATTTTTTTTTTACACAATTGGAAGAGTTGGTCTAGTGGCTTTCACGATTCCATGCACACGCAAATAGCATTCTCATAGGGTGACTGTATTGAGATTTAAAGCAGATTATTTAATAAAAGAACCAACATAATTCATAATAAATTACATATACTCAATGGTCCCAAAAGCAAACCTATAGCACACTCACTGACCCATTGCTATATTTGTGTGTAAAATTAAGCTGGGTCAATTAACAATGCTTTAGCAAAAATCATACAAAATAAACCTTATACCTTATACAAAATAAATGATTAAAAAAATTACTCAATGTATGTTTGGAATTGCTGTGAAACATCAAAATAGAAGTAATGGCAGAAGAAAACTGGTTATGGCGAGGGTGGGGGATTGGGGGAGCTGCACCCAAATCCAGCACAAAACGTATTCATACGCCATACTAGTGTTGTAACGATACCAAAATGTTGGTACCGGTCCCAGTACTAAAATTATTTCTATACTTTTCGGTACTTTTTTAAATATAGGGCACCACAAAATTGCATTATTGGCTTTATTTTAACCAAAAATCTCAGGGTACATCAAACATATGTTTCTTATTGCAGTTAAGTCCTTAAATAAAATAGTGAACATAAAAGACAATTTGTCTTTTAGTAGTAAGCAAACAAACAAAGGCTCCTAATTAGTCTGCTGATGTATGCAGTAACATATTGTATCATTTATCATTGTATTAGTTTGTCAACATTATTAAGGAAGAGTGGTAGAAAATTCATTATTAATCTACTTGTTCATTTACTGTTAATATCTGCTTAGTTTCTCTTTTAACATGTTCTGTCTACACTTCTGTTAAAATGTAATAATAATTTATTCTTCTGTTGTTTGATGCTTTGCATTAGTTTTGGATGATGCCACACATTTGGGTATCAATCCGATACTAAGTCGTTACAGGATCATACTTTGGTTATATTCAAAGTCTTCATGTGTCCAAGGACATATTTCCTGAGTTTATAAACATAATATAAATGAAAAAAAAAACGAAAGAAGATGTTGTGATGCCAAAAAATATAGACGTAATCATAGTAGTATCGACTATATACGTGCCTGTACTTGATATCATTACAGTGGATGTTAGGTGTAGATCCACCCATTGCGGTGTGTAGTGAAGCATGTTTAGCTATTCCTCGTCCTGCAGGAATGATACTTGTAAGAAACTTACTTTATTTGTCGCCATGGAAACCAGGATTAGTGATTTAAAAGTAGCTAAAACACTGCTGACAGCGGCTGGACGTTAGCCGCTAGCTAGCTAGCCATGTCTTAAAGCACCTCTTCCTGAGGGCGTTTCAGTGTTATACTCTTCACCCTTATCTTTAGTTTTTAAGCCAAAATGCTTCCGTTCTCCCTTTTCTGTCTCCACACTGTGTCTGCTTGTAAGTACTCGGTGATTGTGTGCTACTGAACATGCTCCTCTATTCGTAAAACAAGCAATGACACGACGTGGCGACGACGCGGGCGCAGGGGGGTGCGGGACCGGTACGTTTCAGAGGCGATATAGTACCGAAAATGATTCATTAGTATCGCGGTACTATACTAATACTGGTATACCGTACAACCCTATGCCATACATAGTAATTTTACTTCCTGTCAATAGGAAAGGAGGCGAAGAAAAAAGCTTTGCTTTTGCTACCAAGGTTTTTTTTAATAATTAAAACGTTTTTCTGACCACTTATTGTATTTACAGCTACAGGAGAGTTTGCTGACTTATTCGAAATGCTGTTGGTCCGGTGGGAGGCACAGAATTACTTTGATCTCAAACATAATGTTATGAATATTCTAAAGGAGCAAACAGAAGTTCGACAAGAGGTAAATGGTAAATGGTAAATGGGTTATACTTGTATAGCGCTTTTTTATCTTCAAGGTACTCAAAGCGCTTTGACACTGTTTCCACATTCACCCATTCACACACACATTCACACACTGATGGCGGGAGCTGCCATGCAAGGCACTAACCACGACACATCAGGAGCAAGGGTGAAGTGTTTTGTTCAAGGACACAACGGAGGTGACGAGGTTGGTAGAAGGTGGGGATCGAAAATAAAGATCTTTCAAGAGAAAAATATAGCAATGCTTCAAGAAATGAAAGTTCTACAACAAGATAACATCGCTCTGAAGAAAATCATAGATGAGGATAAACAAATATAAAGTGGATCATATTCATATAGCACTTTTTCTCTAGAGACTCTAAATGCTTTACATTGTGAAACCTAATTATCTACATATTTAAGCAACATTCAAACCAGTGTGGTTGGCACAGGAAGAAAGGTGGGTAAAGTGTCTTGCCCAAGGACACAATAGCAGTGACTATGATGGCGGAAGCTGGAATCGAACCTTGAACCCTCAAGTTGCTGGTACGACCGCTCTACCATCTGAGCCACGCCACCCCTGAATGATATAATCGTGCTAGGGCTGGGTATTATTCCCAGATCCTGCGCCAGAACATTGGATAATGGTAGAGAATCCTAAGGAAATAGATGTCGCCTCAGCAGAGCAACAAGTAGTAAACTTTCTGCAATCAAAGGAAACTAATGTCAATGTTAACACCAGCGACACATGCATCCCACTGATTAAAGAAGCAACAACACCTCTCCAGTCATCCTCGTGAAGCTTGCCAACAGCAAATCCAAAATTGCACCGCTGTAACAGGGAAAGAAGCGGAAGGGTGCAAATGTGTACAAGAATAAGCACCTCACAAATGCTTCCATGGTTTGATTTAGAATTTTTGAGACTTAATCAGATCCCAAATACACCTAAGCAGGTACCATCAGGTTAGTAAAGTTGGTTTTGCATAATACAGCCCCTTTAGGACCGTTAGTATATCAGTGTGTGAAATCAAATTATAGACTAGATTAAGCAAAGAAGTCAAACAATGTACTAATATGATCCAATTTAACTTAAAGTATTTACAAAGCACGAAGAAGAAGAATCCTGATAAACATTTTAAACTTTATTTAAAAAATTTGATAAATTAATTAAATCCATTATTTGAATAACAACTTATTCAACTATTTATTGAGAATAGGCAGTGAAGAAATGTGTTACTAATTTCTATAAAATGGAAAAAGTGTGCGATTGAATAAGTGCGGCTTCTTCCTACTCTTTTTCGTACATGTTGTAATGAGAAGCTTAAAATATGTGATGTATCATATTGTGATTGTAAGCATGTTCGAAATAAACTTAAATCATATTAGGACTACAACTAGAGATGTCCGATAATATCGGACTGCCAATATTATCGGCCGATAAATGTTTTATAATGTAATATCGGAAATTATCGGTATATGTTTAAAAAAGTACAATGTATGAATTTTTAAAACACCGCTGTACGGAGTGGTAGGGAGAAGTACAGAGCGCCAATAAACCTTAAAGGCACTGCCTTTGCGTGCCGGCACAATCACATAATACCTAGGACTTTTCACACACACAAGTGAATGCAAGGCATACTTGGTCAACAGCCATACAGGTCACACTGAAGGGGGCCGTTATAAACAACTTTAACACTGTTACAAATATGCGCCACACTGTCAACCCACACCAAACAAGAATGACAAACACATTTCGGGAGAACATCCGCACCGTAACACAACACAAACACAACAGAACAAATACCCAGAACCCCTTGCAGCACTAACTCTTCCGGGACGCTACAATATACCCCCCCCCCCACCTCAACCTCCTCATGCTCTCTCAGGGAAAGCATGTCCCAAATTCCAAGCTGCTGTTTTGAGACATGTTAAAAAAATAATGCACTTTGTGACTTCAATAATAAATATGGCAGTGCCATGTTAGCATTTTTTTCCATAACTTGAGTTGATTTATTTTGGAAAACCTTGTTACATTGCATCCAGCGGGGCATTACAACAAATTTAGGCATAATAATGTGTTAATTCCACGACTGTGTATATCGGTATCGGTTGATATCGGATTCGGTAATTAAGAGTTGGACAATATCGGAATATTGGATATCGGCAAAAAAGCCATTATCGGACATCTCTAACTACGACCTCAAATGTTCATTGTCCAGACATGTCACTTTAGCAGATTTGCACACGATAAACACACATGCAGATGTCAATACACACACAAACACATTCTGACACATCCCAGCGAGTGTTTGTGTAGCATCCAAGCAGCCTTCCGGGATTTGTAAGTTGCTTAAATGCCTAAAAAACAGCAAGGCATTTTTAAGCAGCTGTGTAGGAACAATGATCCTGTTTAAAGTTTGAATTTCCATGTATTCAATTGAGTATCCTAAGTGCTACCATTGCTGGTCTTCAGCGCATACTGTAGATCGTTAGTGTTTTAGTGGTGACTTGCATGTGGTTAACTGAGTTAAGCATGTTTTGAAGATCATTATAGATACTGGCACATGTACCTTGGCAGCTCTTTTATTTGTTGTTTTCAACTGAACGTTGTCAAACCTTGTGACTACAATTATTTTAATGTTGAGGATATCCTCTACTTTAGATCCACACTAGCATCCAAGTGAACCAAAGTTGTGTTGGCATGCCGTTCTTGTGCTTGATTGTGGCCTGCTAATTATAAAGGACATTCAAGAAACTAATGATTACTCTACACTGTTGCCTTATGAATTCTTATTTAACTAGGTGAAATAATGATGAAACGCGACATACTATATACTTCAAATTACCATGGCAAATTGGATGAGTTTACTATAGTTTGAATTTTATCTATTATATTTATGCAAAGACATACACTGTATATAAAGTTTGTAGCAAATAAACTATTATTCACACAAAAAATAGAGTTGGTACAGGTACCAAAATGTATTTTGCTACATTTGGTACTTTTCAAAATAAAGGGGACCACAAAAAAATTATATTGGCTTTATTTTAATAGCAAATCTAATATTACATTAAACATACGTTTCTTACTGCAATCAAACAACCCTTTTGGCGTTAAATAACATAGTAAACAACAACATACTAGACAACTTCTCTTTTAGCAGTAAGTAAGCAAAATAAAAGTTTCTAATTTGGTTGCTGACAAATGCAGTAACATATTGTGTCATTTCTGATTGTATTATTTTGTCAAAACTATGAGGGACAAACGGTAGATCATGGTTTATTAGTCTACCTGTTCATTTACTGTTAATATTTGCTTACTTTCTGTTTTAACATGTTCCATCTACACTTCTGTTACAATGTAATCACTTATTCGTCAGTTGTTTTGGTTGATACTACAAATGTTGGTATCAATTCAGTACCAAGTAGTTTAGTTACAGCGCCATACATAGGTCATAGTTAAATTTCTCCTGTGTTCAGGGACATATTTCCTGGGATTATAAACAATAAAAATGACAAAAGATTTTGTGATAGTAAAACATATCAATGTAGTCATTGTAGTATTGACTACATACGGTTCTTGTACTTGGCATCGTTGCAGTTGACGTCTGTGTAGATCAGGGGTCACCAACCTTTTTGAAACCAAGGGCTACTTCTTGGGTACTGATTAATGCGAAGGGCTACCAGTTAGATACACACTTAAATAAATTGCCAGAAGTAGCCAATTTGCTCAATTTACCTTTAACTCTGTTATTATGAATAATTAATGATATTTATCTTTGTGGAAACACTGATCATCTTAATGATTTCTCACAATAAATATATATAGAAACAGATAAATATCAATATCACTTTATTTTTATATTTTCTCTAAGTGCACATTTTTTAAATTGCACATTTTCAAATGATCACTTCTAAGACAGTCTTGTGAAATCACAATGTCCCATTTTAACTAGCTAGCCACTAACATTTTTTTACAAATCATGAATTACTTTGCACCATGTTTGTACAAATAACAACTCATGTAAAATACAAAAGAAAACACCTTTAAATTTTTAAATCATGTCACACTTTGAACTGGACACCAAATCTGTTATCTGTTTCTTTGTCAGTTAGTGGGAAGCCTGGCATTGCATGCTGTTAACTAGTGTGTTGTACTCTGGTGTGTAACTTGACACTGCAACTCTGAGTGAGTCTCGCAGATGTGCATCAGTGAGGCGTGTTCTGTGTTTGAAAGGTTTTGTACAAAGAGTATGAATATGGGGGCCTGAAACTTCTCAACCTTGAAGCTATGTGTCTGTCTTTAAAAGCATCAATTGTTCCAAAGATGTATTTAAACATTGAGTGGTACACAAATGTCCTGTTGGACAAAAAACATGTACTGTATCAAAAGAAATTGTATCCTTTTTTACAAGTGATCCCCTCCCAGAGAGTCTGCTGGGAAACATGGCGGGGTTCATAAAGGAAACAATCCACTCATAGTGGTGTTTTCAATTTTATGTGCCAGAAAAAAGAGACGATATTTTGCAGCAGTTAATATGGATGAACTCTAATATTGTAATAGATGCAAAGCCTTTCTTTTGGAAAAATATGTTTGAAAGAGGAATCATTTTTGTCAATGATATTATCAATGAGAATGGTAAAATTATGAAGTATGATTAATTTAGAGCTATGTATGGTGATGCTTGCTCAAGCTTTTCATTTTTTCAACTAACTGGAGTAATTGGGAAAAGATGGAAACAAATAATTAATTATGGAACTACTAAATTATTAGTTTGTAAACCTCTAATAAGAAATTCTAGTTGGCAAAAAGGAACTAAAATAAATAGAAAAATATATCATTTTTATTTAATAAAGAAATCTTTGAAGACTGCCTCATACAACACAAATGGAAAATGGGAGGACTTTTTTGACTGCCCGTTGCCATGGGATGCCATATTCAAACTAATCTATAAAACCACTATCGATGTACAAAATCGTTATTTTCAAATTAAAATTATTTATAACTTCTTACCCACAGGGAAAATGTTAAAATTATGGAATATGACAGAGACAGATGATTGCCGATTTTGTTGTCAGGAGCCTGAATCCACCCTGCATTTGTTTTGGTATTGTCATATTGTGTCTTTGTTTTGGGTGGAAGTTGAAAAAATGTGTTTAAGGATTGGTTTGTTTATGAAGCTTAATGTGGTTTCTGTTATTTTAGGAGAGTTCATTGACAATCATGATTTAGTCAATTTAATTATAGTACTCTGTAAAATGTTTATTTTTAAGGCCAAAAACAGATATTCACTTAGTATTACTTTCTTTAAAACATTTATTCAGTATTTTCTAACTTTAGAAAGTTACATGGTTGAAAACGATAATGATGCCAAAAAACATTTAAAAAAAGATGAGAAGTCCTCAAAGGCTTATTTTGAAAGTATAATTATGTTTATAGATTATATGATATCTGTTGTTGTGTTTCCTAATTTGAGTGACCTGGACATAATCTGGACTGTACATAAATGCTTATTTTGAAAATGTAATTTGGTTTATAAATTATATGCAATCTGTTGTGTTCCCTAATTTTTTTCTGTGTACATGAATGAAGGTGTGTGTTGCTGAGTCCGACTTGGACATTATCTGGACTGGGCCTGGTTTAAAAAACCCTTTAAGCGAATCGAATTTCATTGACAACCTGGTCTGTTGAAGATAAGGCCCTTTTTAAAAAATAAAATAAAATAAGAAATAAATTAAAAACATTTTCTTGGGTAAAAAAGAAAGTAAAACAATATAAAAATAATTACATAAAAAATAGTAATGAATGAAAATGTTAGTGGACCAGCAGCCTATACAATCATGTGTGCTTCAGGGACTGTGTCCCTTGCAGATGTGTTGTCTATGTTGTGGGAACCAGAATATTGGTAGCAGAAAGAAATAACCCCTTTTGTGTGAGTGGGTGTGGATGAGTGTGCATGGGGGAGGTTGTTTGGGTTGATGCACTGATTGAAAGTGTATCTTGTGTTTTTTCTATCTAGATTTAATTTTAAAAAAAAATAATAATAATTTTTTAATTTTTTTTTTAAATTTTTTATTTTTTTAGAACAGGCCCGCGGGCGACTCATCTGGTCCTTACGGGCGACCTGGTGCCCGCGGGCACCGCGTTGGTGACCCGTGGTGTAGATCCACAGATGGCATTTGTTTACCTTCAGGAGCGCTAAATGGCTGTTAGCAGTTAGCTATTGTATCTTCTTACAGTGTGTAATGAAGTATGTTAGCTATTCCTCATCCTGCAGGGATGATAATTGAAAGAAACATAGTTTATTTGTTGCCATGGATGATCAGTGATTTAGAAGTAGCTAAAACACTGCAGACTGGGGAGGGACATTAGCCACTAGCTACCTATGTTTTATAGCAGCTCTTGCAGAGCAGTGAGCTGTGTTTATAGCTTCAACACTGTCGTTAGTTTTAAAGCCAAAATACGTTCACTCTCCCTCTTTTGTCTCCACATTGTGCCTGCTTGTAAGTACTGTGTGCGCGCCCATTGCCTAATGCACCTCTGCTCCTTTTACAAGCAATGTGAATGTAACGACATGACGATGGCGCGCCATAATGTCCGGGAAAAAAAAGGAAAAAAAGTACCTGTATTTTTCAAAAGCATTATAGTACCGTTTTGTTTTTTTATGCAGTAGTATAATGGTACTTTATTAGGACCGATATACTCTACAAGCCTAAACAAAGTAATCCAACTTTCAGCAAGCAGACAGTCATTCAGTCATGTGAGACAGATGTTCACTAGCATTGACCTTATTTTAGGACATTTGCACTTTCTGTTTGAGTGTCTTAACCATTTATTAGAAAGGGTCAGAATGAACTAAGAAATCTTTCTGACTAATGATTTTCACAGTTCAAGACAGTAGAGCCAATTTAGTGTTGCCAATCAGCCTATCCCCATGTCGTTGGTGGTGGGAGGACGCCGTGGTACCCGTAGAGCAGTGGTTCCCAAACTTTTTACCATCCCGTACCCCTTCAAACATTTAATGTCCAGCTACGTACCCCCTCCTGCCCGTTTTTTTTCTCTCTGTTTAACCCACCCCCACTTATATACAGTACCTGGTCCAAGGAAGAGAAACCTGGGTTGCTGTCACGGGCATGGGCATCCTCGATTGTAGGCCTACTGGTAGACACCGATGATGTCTCTCCGGAGGGGGGATTTACTCTTTTTAGCCATTTGTCCATTATTCCGGCGCAGTTATGGCTGTTTTCTATGAATAGTAACTTGACGTTAACAAGTAGCCTAATTGGTTGCTACGCAACAATTGAAACACTGTGTCGGGAGAGGACTTGAGCGCAGGACAAATATGTATTTAGAATGCAGGTCTATAGCGCAGGATGGTATATTGCCTTTATCCAATAATCGTACAAAATAAATGGCTGGAGGAAACAAAACAAAAAGTGAAACCAATGCATTTCTATGGGCTTGCCGTGTAGGATTTTAGAACAGTTTCTAACCCTCCGCGGCAACCGCGTGGCAGACGTTTCCATTGGGCTTTGCTCCATTAAAACAATGGAGTTCTGATTTTTCGTATTGTTGCTCCGCGTCCGGTCGCCGTTGGCCCCCTACAATCATCTCGCGTACCCCCCACTTTGGGAAACACTGCCGTAGCGAACCCCAGCAGTCACTGGGAGAACATGCAAACTCCACAAATAAAGACCTTGAGCCCGGGATTCGATCCCAGGACCTCCTCATTGTGAGGCACGAGCACTAACTACTGCGCCACCGTGCTGCCCATGGCAAAATATTGACTATTCTTAATGCGCTCAGTCAGTGTCTTTAACATCGTCACCCATGTCCTTTATTCTCTTTGACACGGTGTCATTTGAAAGCGGCATTAAGTTTTACTCTCTGCCGGCTTTCTCTTTACACCTGATACTTGTCATCTCTTTGGCTAAAGGTTAACACAGCTGTTCACCGATTGTGTGCAGCTAACTGGCTCTGGTGAACCGGAGGTTGACACAATATGGAGCTTCCTGTGCTTTGGCTATGGCGGGTGTACCAACAGAAAGGTGGACTTCAACTGCTTCAGTTCATCATGTTTTTGTAAAAAAACCAAAAAAAACACTGGTTTGTTCTTAAGTGCCGTGTGTTTAGTTGTAAGATGTCATTTGAGATGTGATTCATTGCTCAGAATGTCGCCACAACACATGCGGCCCTGGCAGCTCCTTTGTGCCACTCCAAATAAATCCCAGTTAAATGTAGTTTTCGTCATATTTCCTCACTGGTTTCTGCCATTTGCTGTTGCTAGCAGATGTTCTGGGGCTGAGTTTTTGACATTGTCCACGCTACCATTCGTGGATTATAGCCACAAGAGTAGTTTTGTCGTACTCGTCATTATTAAGCAAACAACCTTCACTTTTTCCTGTCAAAGCCTATAGCTACCGATGGCGGCTAATCGTCTGTCAGAGGGAACCGGAAGGAACGTGTACGCGCGCTATGTATGACTACCCAGAAGCCCTTGCAAACATTTTTAAATTATTACTTAAATTTTATTCACCTTTCAGTTACTTGTCATCGATTGATTAACTATTTTGGATAATATTTCATGTTTTAAATTGTTTTAATTGTATTTATATTGTAACGGACTGTACCCTATGTTATGTAATGTTCCACATTTAGTTTATTCAATGTGATGTTGGAGTTTCTCATGGCTTTGAGGGCATCATGGTTGCCAATGTTCGCCTTTGTTTACATGTGTTCTAAGTGTTGATTGGCCAGTAGGCTGGGGAAGGGCGGAAGTAAGCGAAGAATGTGCAGAACATTTGTGTGTTGAGTAATAGAAATGACAAAGTAAGACAGTTCTTTTTTTGTCCTGTTTATTTGGGCGTCAAATACGGCATACAGTAGGCGGATTGTGACGTCCATGGAAGGCTGATAAACCTTTAATAATGGCTTGAGTCACGCCTTTACCATATTTAATTAAGTGATTCTTTGGCGCACCACTAGATGGAGATCGGCAGTTCACAGTATTTCATTTTGCATTGATGTGAGAGACGTAGCCTCCCCTGGATTCCACGTAGTGCATTTGCGATATGTTGTGGCTGTGACAGAGTTTCTCACTACAGCAGGTATCACGACACTGACGTGTTCTCGTGAAATTACGTGTTATTTTGAGAGACAATTCTGATATGGTAGAAATTCAACAAACGGGCAAAAGATCCAATTGGAGAAGGAGAAGAGGGTTTAACTCGCTTGGATTTGTTTTTTGAATTTTTGTGATTTCATCATGGCTAAGTGTTAGTTATTCTAAAAATCAAACGTACGTTGGCTCCCACACACACTGGGAGACAAATATATTGTACATACCTACTCACATACACACAATTATACACACACATAAGTATATTCATTCATTAATACATACCCGCACACAAAGTTACTCAAGCACGTATATAGGTACCTATGCTCCCACATACATATATACAAAAATTGTACATACATACACACTCACGGTCAGTGTTGGGTTAGTTACTGAAAACTAGTTACAGTTACTAGTTACTTTATTTCAAAAGTAACTCAGTTACTTACTCAGTTATTTACACCAAAAAGTAATGCGTTACTGTAAAAAGTAACTATTTAGTTACTTCTTTTGTTTCCCTTTTTTTTTAAGGCTCCCATTAATGCCCTTTTAGCCTTCATTTCAATCAATCAATCAATCAATGTTTATTTATATAGCCCTAAATCACAAGTGTCTCAAAGGGCTGTACAAGCCACAACGACATCCTCGGTGTCGAGTGGGTCTGACATAATATTGTGAAAGTCCAACACATCAGCGAAAGTCCAGTCCATGGTGGGGCCAGCGGGAACCATCCCGAGCGGAGACGGGTACTGTTATTGCACTGGAGAATAATGCAATGTGTTGATCAACTTGACATGCATTTGCATCACTTAACTCTGCTAAGCAATGTGGTCTACATACAACACACAAAGACAAAGATATGTTTCAAAGGGCCAATTTATTTCAGGCCAGAACAAATTGACAAAACTATTTTAAATAGCTGCAACATAATGGCACTTTAACCTTAACTTTAAGTACATAGGATCTTTGATCCAAGACACAACTTACATTTAACTAAAATGTTATTTTCTTTGTGCTCGACAAAAGAAAAGTATTGAGAATGTCTCCATGTTAAGAAACTCGACTTCTGGCTTCACCATGATGTCTTGTTAGTTCAGTGGTTCTTAATCTGGGTTCGATCGAACCCTAAGGGTTCGGTGAGTCGGCCTCAGGGGTTCGGCGGAGCCTCCGCCGCGGAGGTCAAGACACACCCGACTCATCGTGTACATAAAAACTTCTCCCTATCGGCATATTATGAATACCCCCAAACGATGTTCCCTCTAATTTTCCATCTGAATTGCATCTTGGTTTTGTTCTTTGAACAAGGTGATTTTCATGCACGATTCATTTTGTGCACCAGTAAAAAAACATATAAATGTGTCCTGAATTTGAATTATTTATTTATTTTTTCACTAAAGAAGGCTTCGGTGAATGCGCATATGAAACTTGTGGGGTTCGGTACCTCCAACAAGGTTAAGAACCACTGTGTTAGTTGTTATGAGAGTAGCGTTACTTTGTAACGCGTTAGTCCCAACACTGCTCACGGTACATACATCCACACGCACATTCACTGTACAAACATACATATACACATACTGTACATATACAAGCACATGAGCATACATACATTCATGCATATAATCACGTGTCATCAAACATATATTAACGTTGTTCCCCTAGGGGAAATTGGATAACACAAGGTACACTGACAAAGCTTAACCTATTGTTACTAAAACAATGTACAAGGTTAATACAGTTTGTTTCTCTTTTTTGCCCTCCATTTATCTGCTTTCTTTTGTATTTCAAAACAATTGTATTGTTGATAATAGAGGTAATTATTGTTGTTATTCATTATCAATAGTGCTATTTATATTTGTATATTTGTATTGTTCCATTTGTAGTGCAATAATGTCCATTATCATTGCTGTGTTATTAATATTTACTTCACTTAATGCTTCTTTGCTATCACTTTTCGTGACCATATTTGTACATATCATATTTGCTGATGCTGTTCTGTTGTTGTTTTTGTTGTGGTTGTTATTGTTATTGTTATTGTTGTCTCTCTGTCTTATCCCCCTCTTGTCCTCGCAATTTCCCCCTCTGCCTCCCTTTTTTTCTCTTTCTATCCCCTCCTGCTCCGGTCCGGCTGCGCCAAATAATAATATAAATCCATTTAATAATGTCAAAAACAAATAAGGCAACAAGAGAAGTATCCCACACTTTCTCTTTTGTAAAGTAAATATGTACAGCAAATATGGGCATCTACATCAGCAATATGATTTGCCTGAGTAGCTGGACAGGACAAAAAAAAAAATCAATGTTATTAATAAATAATAATTAATAATGTTGTGCTTCGTATTCAATGCAAGATTACTGCACCTTTTTGGCTTACTTTCAGTAAAAATTGAGGCCTTGTTATTTTCTTCAAGGAGCTACAGAGCATGGAGATTAGGCGTTTAGACTTGCAGTGCAGCGGGTGGAAGTTGACACATTGCGAGTGGAAAGTAGCAGTTGCATTGGCAGTCGAGCCTGAGTCGAGCGCAACTTACACACACTTGGTGGATTTTAGGGTAAGATGTATGTTGAGTTCATGTTAAAGCTGACTTAAGGTTTGTTGTAAATATTCTTGCTCATGTGTGTGATTCATGTGCACAACTTGTCTGTTGTCATTGTTGCAAAACATTTCCTTCTTAATTTTTTTTATTTGTGATGTGGAATAATGTAAGTGGAGTCATTACAACAACAATCTGAAATCATGCAGCCCCTAGGACACACACAAACTGTACTGTCTTCCTTCATGTAACTATAGCCAGCAGAAAGACGGAGTGGAAGCTGTGATTAAAATACCTGTGATGTAATTCACCCGGGGAGCTTGCTTTGCTGTGCATGAGTGTGTTATCAAGGTGGGTATCAAGGGTTCTGTCAGTAGCATCTAACTCAGTCTCTTTATTAGAAGCCAGACATAGGCTGTAACAGGTGTGTGAAAGAACTGTCACAGGGCTAATTTGACAGTTGAGTCAGTCTGCATTTATGTTGTCTGTTGATCGGCTTATGTTTATGCACGTTAGTGGACAATACGACAGCATGAAGCAGGGTTCAGAAATGTCAAAGACAACATGCACTGTTGACGTCGGTGATTACAAGGTATATATGTTTACGGTTTCATGCTTGCATGCACTTGTATGTGCTGCTTCAGCTATAATTTTTATAAGCTTGTTAAAATATAAAAAGACGTGCCATCTTGCAGGAACTGAAAGCGTCATTATCGGTATCAGAGGGCAAGTTGCTTCAATGTGTCTTCTTCACACAAATCATATAATGTATCCTAGCTGTAGGTGACAACTACAGGTATGTTTCTGTTGGGAATTAAGATACAATGACAAGGCTGAGAGCACCAGAGGCATGAGCTTTCTACACTACTATCAATATATAAATTACCCTTAATTATAGAGCAGTGTTTGTTTACGGTATATATATATATATATATATATATATATATATATATATATATATATATATATATATATATATATATATATATATATATATATATATATATATATATATATATATATATATATATATATATATATGTGTGTGTGTGTGTGTGTGTGTGTGTGTGTGTGTGTGTGTGTGTGTGTTTGGCAGTGAGAATCTGTGTTTTTGGTTTTTGCTCAGGTTCAATGTGTGTTAATGCTGAGAGTACTGACAGTACATCTGCACCTGCATGCACCTATACAGTACAGTAAACTGTGTTTTTTCCTCTTTGTATTGACATAAAAATAATGAGGTTTGTATTACTTTGATCCTATGATTCTTTAAATATACTGCAAATGTGTTATATATTATACAATATAATATGATAATATAAAATATCAGTATAATTTATATACTGTATATACACTATATTGCCAAAAGTATTTGGCCACCTATCCAAATGATCAGATTCAGGTGGGCTAATCACTTGGCCCGGCCACAGGTGTATAAAATCAAGCACTTAGGCATGGAGACTTTTTCTACAAACATTTCTGAAAAAATGGGCCGCGCTCAGGTGCTCAGTGATTTCCAGCGTGGAACTGTCATAGGATGCCACCTGTGCAACAAATCCAGTTGTGGATTTGTCTGGGTTTGGAGGTTGCCAGGAGAACGGTACATTTCGGACTGCATTGCGCCAAGTGTAAATTTGGTGGAGGAGGAATTATGGTGTGGGGTTGTTTTTCGGGAGTTGGGCTTGGCCCCTTAGTTCCAGCGAAAGGAACTTTGAATGCTCGAAGATACCAAAACATTTTTGGAAATTCCATGCTCCCAACCTTGTGGGAACAGTTTGGAGCGGGCCCCTTCCTCTTCCAACATGACTGTGCACCAGTGCACAAAGCAAGGTCCATAAAGACATGGATGAAAGAGTCTGGTGTGGATGAACTTGACGGGCCTGCACAGAGTACTGACCTGAACCCAATAGAACACCTTTGGGATTAATTAGAACTGAGACTGAGAGCCAGGCCTTCTCGACCAACATCAGTGTGTGACCTCACTAATGCGCTTTTGGAAGAATGGTCGAAAATTCCTATAAACTCACTCTGCAACCTTGTGGACAGCCTTCCCAAAAGAGTTGAAGCTGTAATAGCTGCAAAAGGTGGACCGACATCATATTGAACCCTATGGGTTAGGAATGGGATGGCACCTCAAGTTCATATGTGAGTCAAGGCAGGTGGCCAAATACTTTTGGCAATATAGTGTATAATATGTAAATGTTACATATATGTTATATTTTATATTGCTACTATGGTATATTTTTTGTCTACTTTATACCTTTTGTTTTGGCCCTCTTCTTGTGCCTTTGTGTGCATTATCCTTTGTTACTGAGCTACTGTGTGGAACAATTTCGCTTGTGGATCAATAAAGTTTGTGGAAGTCTAAGTCTAAAACTGTCCAGACTTGTTTTAAGGGTCCCCAAATCAGCATCCTCATCTCATCATCTTGGCTATGTTTTTTTTTGTTTCGTACTTTGAATTTAAATGCTTAAAGCAGTCTAAATATGCTTTGTAGGTTTAGAGTGTGTTTGTGTCTCAGTTAATAAATAACATATCAATCAATCAATCAATCAATCAATGTTTATTTATACAGCCCTAAATCACAAGTGTCTCAAAGGGCTGCACAAGCCACAACGACATCCGCGGTGCAGAGCCCACATAAGGGCAAGGGAAAAACTCACAACACCAAATGGGACGTCGATGTAAATGTCTATGAGAAACCTTGGAGAGGACCGCATATGTGGGTGACCCCCTCCCCTCTAGGGGAGACCGGATGCAATGGACGTCGAGTGGGTCTGACATAATATTGTGAAAGTCCAGTCCATAGTGGATCTAACATAATAGTGAGAGTCCAGTCCATAGTGGGGCCAGCAGGAGACCATCTCGAGCGGAGACGGGTCAGCAGTACAGAGATGTCTCCAACCGATGCACAGGCGAGCGGTCCACCCCGGGTCCCGACTCTGGACAGCCAACACTTCATCCATGGCCACCGGACCCCCCACAAGGGAGGGGGGGACATATTATATTATATGATCATATTACGCCAGTATAGGCGTAATATGATCAAACTTTCTTGTTCTTGTCAAAAGTCTAGCAGCCGCATTTTGTACCAACTGTAATCTTTTAATGCTAGACATAGACCCGAAAATAATACGGGTCTTACGAGACGTAACGAATGCATGAATAATGATCTCAGCGTCGCTAGTGGACAAAATGGAACACATTCTAGCGACATTACAGAGATGAAAGAAGGCCGTTTTAGTAACACTCTTAATGTGTGACTCAAACGAGAGAGTTGGGTCGAAGATAATACCCAGATTATTTACCGAATCGCCTTGTGTAATTGTTTGGTTGTCAAATGTTAAGATGGTATTATTAAATAGGTGTCTGTGTCTAGCAGGACCGATAATCAGCATTTCCGTTTTCTTGGCGTTGAGTTAAATATATCCTTTTCCTGCATATTTAAGCATAATTGTTTGAGAAGTGCTGTCTTTCCAACATTTCTTTAACCAACTACATTTAAAGAACAGGTAAAGAGTTGTAAAACAACCAACATATGTATTTGTACCAACTATTTCTAGGTTTATGTAGTA
>NC_084737.1:48313773-48346273 GCF_033978785.1 Entelurus aequoreus
ACACCTTCCAGTCATCCTGGACATTCAAACTAACACTTTTCCAAGTTCCAAACCAAATTCCAGTTGTCCTGGAAATTCTCAAATTCCTGGAATTCTGTAACACTATTACTCAATTATAAATTGTCACTACTAAAACATTTCTTAACCGATTCAAACCATTACAACACCAACCAATTTAGCTCATTCAGAACATTCATGCTATTTATCACCTTAAAAAAATTCCTGCTTTTCCCGAAATTACCAAATTACTAGCATTTTTCCTTGTTCCATAATTCCCACATTTCCCAACCGATTCAAATAGTCCTAACACCAACATGTTCAGCTCATGAATTTTATTACATGCCGCCATTTTGGTTAGTATGCTAATTTAAGCATGCTAATGTGTTATGCTAGTATTTGATCTAATTTATTACTTTTTAACCTCATAGTCATGGATTCTGTTACTTGGCACCATCTTAAAAGTATGCTAGCCTTTCACATGTTAGCATGCTAATATTAGTTTGTTACTGTTAGCTCGCTAACATTTTATGCTAGCATTTTAGCAAATGTTTTACTTTTTAAACCGAATAATGATGGATGTTTTTACTTGGTGCCATTTTAGAAGTGTGCTAGCTATTCCCCTGTTATCATGCCAATGTTAGCATGTTAATAGTTTATGCTAGCATTTGAGCTAATGTTGTACTTTTTAATCCAATAGTCATGGATTTCATTACTTGGCGTGTTCTTAAAAGTACTCTAGCCCGTTACCTGTTAGCATGTTAATGTTAGCATGCTAATGTTAGCATGCTAATATTAAAAAGCTAACGTTTCATGCTAGCCCTTTAGCTAATTTTGTAAATTTTAAACTAAAAAATTATGGATTCTGTTACTTTGTGCCATCTTATAAGGTTTCTAGCTGTTCCCCTGTTACCATGCTAATGTTAGAGTACTAACATTTTATGCTAGTATTTGAGCTAATTTTGTACTTTCTAACCCAATAACCATGGATTCCGTTGCTTAGTGCATTCTTAAAAGTATGCTAGCTGTTTCACTGTTACCATGACAATATTAGCATGCTCATGTTTTATGATAGCATGTTATCTTGTTTCATATTTTTTAACCTAATAAACATGTATTTTGTTACTTCGCTCTATCTTAGAAGTATGTTAGCTATTCAACTGTCAACATGTTATTGTTAGCAAGCCAACAGTTTTTTCTAGCATATTAGGTAATTTTGTACATTGTAAACCTAATAATCATGGATTAAGTTACTTGGCGCCATGTTACAAATATGCTAGCTGTTCCCCTGTTAGCATGCTGAGTCGGTATGCCTGCATTTTAGCTAATGTGATACATTTACAGCCAAAATGTATAGATTATAGACGTATACTAACTCTTGTAACCATACCAACATTTACCATTTCAAGACTCATACTACATTTCAGTACAGCTTCTGCTCTTCATTTCTCAAACATTTAATCTATTTCAACATTTAAACAATTTCAACATTCAACCTATGTTCCATTAGCATTTCAGTTCAGCGTCAGCTCTTCAACATTCAAACCATTTTAACATTCAAACTAATCTTACATTCATACTACATTCTCTCAGCATTTCAGAGTAATTTAGGATTGGAACATTCACACACAATTATTTTAGGATTTGCCTCATCTAGTTACGAATGGATTATTATTTAATAAATGTAAGTCAATATTAGGGAAAGTCATTGTGTTACTTAAAAATAAAAAAATTAAATGTCATGTGCAGTTGAGAAAAGTTTGAGAGCAGTGTGTGTGTGTGTGTGCCTTTAAAAGGTGGTGTCTGTTGCCAAGCGACGTGTGACGTCAGCGAGGGTTTCAGTTGAACTGTATTTGTTTGCTTTAACAGTTAGCAGCGGTAGTTTGTCGGCTCTGACAGCTGTTCTGTTGTATCTTTTCACCGGTGTGTGTTACCTTTGGTTAATAAAGAATGAGCCCTCGCTCGCCTCCGTCGCCCGCCCCCGTCAGCCGCCAGAGCTACGTTGCGGGTTTGACGGCTTTGCACGAAGGAAAATGTGTCACGCCGTTGGTGTCGGCAATGCGTGGTAGCGACTCCGGACACGTGCCAGACCCGTTTTTTGGGCCACAATTACACTCAACTATGAAGTTAACTAGATGATTTGAGACCGGGCAATGAGTTTGAGACCTAGATTCTATCAATATTATTTCCTTCAAGGAGGTAGATTCGATAAAATGCGTATTTTTTTCAAAATGTTACCATATATATATTAGTGAATACTACATGTATTATCATGTTATCAAATATATCTACAAGTCAGGCATCTACAGTATAGGCAAAGCTGTGTTTTGTCATCATGTTTTGTTCAACATGGACTGACAGACAAATTACCTTCCTCTGTGTAGCATTTCTGTTTTTTAGATGATAAAGCAATGTGGGAGGAGGCCGTACTCTGTGTGTGTTCTTACAGTAGTGTGAGAGCAAAACCTTACTCATTTTTTACCTTCACTTTGCTCACATATGACGGAAGTTTTAAACAATCTAACTGCTGTATGTGTTT
Source organism: Entelurus aequoreus (assembly GCF_033978785.1). Lineage (NCBI taxonomy): Eukaryota > Metazoa > Chordata > Actinopteri > Syngnathiformes > Syngnathidae > Entelurus > Entelurus aequoreus. The sequence continues at coordinate 48,316,310 of NC_084737.1, forward strand.
AGCTGTCCGACTATGCGGTGGGGGAGCCCAACATGTGTGGTACTGTACAGACCCCCTGTCATGTTTCATGTGCCTGGGGGAGACACTATCAGTCAGCTGACAACTGATAAAGATGGCAAAGCAAACCTTCCTTTTAAGAAAGTGTGAACTGTTTTTATGCCACCGGGAGGGTTCCTGAAATTTGAGAGTTTAGGCTATGCCTTGGCGTCACTATAGACAGCGATTTTAAACTTGACAAACAAGTCAATGGCGTTTTAAAATTGTGTTTTTATCATCTTCGTCTTTTAGTAAAGGTAAAACCGTTTTTATCTTTTAACCTTTTTGAACAAGTTGTGCATGCTTTTATTTCAAGTCGCCTGGACTACTACAATGCACTTTATGCTGGCATTAGCCAAAAAGCTCTCTCCTGGTTGCAGTTAGTCCAGAACGCGGCAGCACGACTTTTAACAGGGGCCAGGAAACGCCAGCATATAACCCCAATTCTTCAGAGTTTGCACTGGCTCCCTGTTCATTTTAGAATTGATTTTAAAACCTTGCTGTTTGTTTTTAAAGCTTAACATGGACTGGCACCTCAGTATATCTCGGACCTCATCCAAATTTACACTCCTGCTCGCGCTCTGAGGTCCGAGAGCCAGCTCCAGCTCGTGGTGCCCAAGACCAGACTTAAATCCAGGGGAGATAGGGCCTTCTCTGTGGTCGGCCCTAAGCTCTGGAACACTCTGCCCCTCCATGTTCAAACCGCTCCCACAGTGGAGTGTTTTAAGTCTCGTCTTAAGACCCACTTTTATTCTTTGGCTTTTAACACTATGTGAGTTCTGTGGTCCTTTGTCCTCTGTGTTTTTTATACATTTAGATTTGTATTTACTGTTTTAATTGGTTTTTCCCTTTAAAATCGTTTTTAATCATATTTATTTTTATATTGGTTTTATATTGGTTTTATATTTATTTATTTTTTGTTTTTATTCAGTCATTGGTGGAGCTAAGGATAATATTTGAACATTGTTTTTAATATTGTTTTTAATATTGTTGTGCAGCACTTTGGAAACATTTTTGTTGTTTAAATGTGCTAATAAATAAAGTGGATTGGATTGGATTGGATGTCTACACTAAGCCGGATAACCCCTAAACAAATAATTATTTAGCCTAAGGATCGTGTCAGCCACACTAAACCATTGTTTAAGGTTCCCCTCCTTGGATAATTTTTTACACGGGTAAGTGCGCCGTGTATTACTTGAATCTCCGGCTCTTAGCTTTGTATGGACTCATTGATCGTTTACAAACTGAGTTCTGAGAGGAAGTGACGCCAGAAAGACAGCGCCCCACACAGGAAGTGACGCCAGAAAGACCGCACCTCACACAGGAAGCTTCATAACAACCTGTTTCCACTCGGAAGTAAACCAGTGTTTCCCACACATTCATTTATTTGTGGCGGCCCGCCACGAAAGAATTACGTCCGCCACAAACAAAAAAAAGAATTAAAAAAAAAAATATATATATATATATATATATTTGTATTTTTTTATTTTTTTATTTATTTTTATTTGTTTGTCCTTTCCAGCTTCTCAGGCAATAATATAGTTGATGTAGATGCCCATATAGTCTGTTCAGATTTACTTTACAAAAGAGAAGTGTAGGATACTTCTCTTGTTGCCTTATTTGTATTTGACCACTACTGTTTTCTGTTTATTTGTTACTGACTGTGGCAGGGCACCTCTGCCTCTGTTTCACTTTATGTTGCTGGTAAATAATTGGGTTGTAGTAGCAGGCGAAAGTTAAATTATTTAGTATGCACTAATTAAAGGGGCAGAGCTTTAAGAGACATTTTAGCTTTTATATTTTATAAGATATATTTTTTGTAAGAACCACAATTAATAGATATATTTCAGTGAATAACTTATTGTTCAAATCTGTATATAAATATGTACATAAAGTGTTGTAATTATATTGTAAAATGGATGGATGGATGGATGGACGTTTAAAACAAAACTGTTATTATTAACTAGTAAGTAGAGAAAATCATATCATTGTAGTAAATTATGCAAATTACTCGATGATGTCACGGTGACCACGCCCATAGCCACGCCCCCACCGCCACAGGTATCTTGGCAGTTTATGGGAAACACTGAGTAAACACTAGCAAGATGGAGGCGAGTCATCCAGACATGCCGGGTTTCCCCTTCCTCTACATTTACAGACGCTTGTGGAAATCACACATGAATACCTTAAGAGAAAGCGATTGCGGCTATTTCAGATACAACACTTCTCAGACGGCAAGATAACTTTCAAATGTCCAGGTCAGCAGTGTTTCTACTTACTGAAAAACATCAACCATTTGTGGAAGGAGAGAAAACAAGAATGCGGGCTCCCGTGGATGTAATAATGTACACTATATTGCCAAAAGTATTTGGCCACCTGCCTTGACTCACATATGAACTTGAGGTGCCATCCCATTCCTAACCCATAGGGTTCAATATGATGTGGGTCCACCTTTTGCAGCTATTACTGCTTCAACTCTTCTGGGAAGGCTGTCCACAAAAGCGCTTTGGTGAGGTCACACACTGATGTTGGTTGAGAAGGCCTGGCTCTAAATCTCCATTCTAATTCATCCCAAAGGTGTTCTATCGGGTTCAGGTCAGGACTCTGTGCAGGCCAGTCAAGTTCAGCCCAGACTCTGTCATCCATGTCTTTTGGACCTTGCTTTGTGCACTGGTGCACAGTCATGTTGGAAGAGGAAGGGGCCCGCTCCAAACTGTTACCACAAGGTTGGGAGCATGGAATTGTCCAAAATGTTTTGGTATCCTGGAGCATTCAAAGTTCCTTTCACTGGAACTAAGGGGGCAAGCCCAAATTCTGAAAAACAACCCCACACCATAATTCCTCCTCCACCAAATATCACACTCGGCACAATGCAGTCCGAAATGTAGCGTTCTCCTGGCAAACTCCAAACCCAGACTCGTCCATCAGATTGCTAGATGGAAAAGCGTGATTCAACACTTCAGAGAACCCGTCTCCACTGCTCTAGAGTCCAGTGGCGACGTGCTTTACACCACTGCATCCCACGCTTTGCGTTGGACTTGGTGATGTATGGCTTTGATGCAGCTGCTCGGCCATGGAAACCCATTCCATGAAGCTCTCTGCGTACTGTATGTGGGCTAATTGGAAGGTCACATGAAGTTTGAAGCTCTGTAGCAACTGACTGTGCAGAAAGTCTTTGCACTATGCGCTTCAGCATCCGGTGACTCTCTCTGTCAGTTTACGTGGCCTACCACTTGGTGGCTGAGTTGCTGTTGTTCTCAAACTCTTCACTTTTCGTATAATAAAGCCAACAGTTGACTTTGGAATATTTAGGAGCGAGGAAATTTCACGACTGGATTTGTTGCACAGGTGGCATCCTATGACAGTTCCACGCTGGAAATCACTGAGAGTGGCCCATTCTTTCACAAATGTTTGTAGAAATAGTCTCCATGCCTAAGTGCTTGATTTTATACACCTGTGGCCGGGCCAAGTGATTAGGACACCTGATTCTCATCATTTGGATGAGTGGCCAAAGACTTTTGGCAATATAGTGTATGTCGCGGACTCAACGTCTAGGTCCAGAGTATATAAAGTCACCAAAAATGAATGGACAATCAAGGTGAAGGCAAAAGAGTGAGGAGTGTTCTGACCAGATATCTAGATCCCTAGATTGATTGATGTAAAATGTTCTTCATCACATTGTTTACTTTCACATGTTTATTAAAGATTTGATTAGTTTATGATGTCTCAGGTGTGATTCACTACAATAGGGCCCCACAGCACACTGGATTCAAGTTAATTGAAATACCACAACAGTGGATGATAATGTTCAGATAAGTAAAATTTAATTTAAGAACTTGCACACAAAGCAACACTGGAGGTGACTATGACGTGTGCATTTTCCGTGCATGTGTACTAGAGGGGCGAGGGGGCCTAAACGACCATTGTGTGTGTGTAGACAAGGATAAGGTTAGGTGGGATTTACCCTGGATAAAGTTTAAGGGACCTTAGATTTGTGTCAGATGATGGCAGTTTGATACTGTGACAAACATTTTATTGACCGTGTTTTAAAAAAAATCATGTTAAAGGCAGAGTTGGCGGGGTGTCCATCAAGGCCTTCATTCATTTATTTATGCAGGTTTACAGCAAGGATTCACCTGAGCCTTTGCTGATCCTACGAGGTGATACAATGAAGCTGCTGGAAGTGAGAGCTGGTGTATAATTAAAGCACCAGATCTGGGATGTATGCTTATTTGATTTTCAAGATCAGTATCTCAATCTTGACATTTTTCTTCAGATGTGGAGTCAGATTTAGGATGTGTTCAGTAGAACACCACTGGGTTTTTCCCTATAAAAATAAACCTACCAACACTTTTCAGCTTTAGAAATATTATGATGGGTCTTCATGCCTTACATGTAGCTGGAAATGAAAGTTTGGAAAAACTCGACCAGATGCTCTTTTTCATTTTGACCTAAATATTAGTAAATCCTAATTAAATACTTGTAACATAATACATTCTGATAGTACAGTAGCAGCACAGTTTGATTGACATCACTTTTTGGTGTCACTGTTTAATTCAATGGCGCCGGACAATGAAGAAATAATTCACTGAAGATACCAAATGCACAAACATGACATTTACAGTTTCTATAGAATCTACTTAAAAATAACATGAAATACTGAACTGAAAAACTCATATTTTCCTACACTAGGAGCTCATTTAAAGGAAGTTGGGGGCTCATCAAGCTCCTGTGTCGTTTACACCAGCCTGAGTGGGACTGATTCTGAACCATAACGTCATACTGCAGCAGCTCGGGGGTAGTGGGTAAATGCACCCTTTTCTAACTCCCACTAAGAAAATCAGCCATGATGAGATGAATATGAAACCTTCCAAGCCCAAGGGCTCAATTACTATAACCATAACTGGGTTTTTTCATAAACCATGTGTGTGTACTTACAGATTCTAAAGTCAACAGTCACAACAACAACAACAACTGTTTTATTTTTTATGTAGCAACAGCGGCAATCCACCCTTCTTTACTTCAATAAAAATCTTCTCAGCTCTGTTCTTCACACTCACTTTACCCATTTTAATGGTATGAAAATAAATATATGTCAATCTGTAGCTATAAACTATTGCTAGCAATTATGGCAGATTTTTTTAGGGTTCATTTGACATATACCACATCCTCTAGTGGCAGGGAGGCTTATAACTCAAATGTATGCTCGTCTCTCAATATACTACATTGTACCAGTGTATTTTTTAATATTGTGCTTATAGTTGGCTGTGGTGTAATACTGCATCTTTTTATAATTTAGGAGGCCAATGATATTTTGTTCAACATTTCAATTCATAAGAGTTCAGCAAAATATTTCACCTTAGTATGATACAGTGCTGAGCCACAGCCACAACATTGAACATCTCCAGAATTATCGACCGATATTGGCCTACAAATATATTTGTATCGTTTTTCTGCCAATAATGGTATTAGATAAGGTATTATCTGGATTTCGGTACGTACTTGAGTAATGACCTCATCAAATAGTCCTTTGGGACCAGCTTGCAATTTAATTATTTCTCCATAATATTCCCTAGTGTTTAAATGAAATTTGCAATAATTGTAAAGCACTGGTTATGAGAGGAGTAAGGTGTCTTTCAATAATTTACATCTAATACCACACCTTGGTGTTACATGCAGCATTTGTGCGGCAAATTAATAAATGAATTACTTCAGTAAAATAATTGACTGGCGGTACAGAACATAACCACGTAGCTATAACCGTTTTAAAAATGTACTGGTTGTCAGTCTAAAGTTTCATACTTTGTACTCTACTTGGTTTTTATACTGATAATTGTGCCACATACATGTGCAGATTTCCAAAGTGTAGTCTTGTAGTCTCATTTAATTGAATTCTTATTTGTTTGTTTTTTAAAAGACTGACATTGTCAGGCTTGCCACTGACAGTTTGGTCATGTTTGTGTTTTCCTGTGTTTGGCGTTTTAATTCCTCTCCAGTGCTCTTATTTCTAGTGTTTACTTCCTGTGTTTTTGAGTCACGTCCTGTCCTGGTGCGCTTGTTTTGTCAGTATTACATGTTTGGTCTGTGTGTTTTGAAGCACCTTTACTTTGTGTTCCATGTCCTGCCAGCACACTTGATTGTCATTAATTGATTCTATTTAGTTCCACCTGTGTCCGTCCTTCTGTGCTGGATCATTCTACTTGTTAGTCGGCTTCCTGTGCACCTCCCTGTTGCCAATAAATATACCTGCATGCCATCTGCACCCTACATCCATGGGGTCACGGGTCTGACTTGTTGCACAACATGTTATTTTATTTCACTATTGCTCACAAATCTTTGTCTATTTTGATTAGACAAATTCCTTAAAGTCAAAATAGTACTTTTTCTACAACTTGCATTGCAGCATTTGTCTTATTTTGCATAATATGTTAATTATGTGTTAATTACACAAGATGTGACAACAGATGCTGATGGCGGCGCTTCAAGGCAGCGGCTTCTTGCGAGCGCTCCTGGAAGTGTAGACCGATTTGGCAAAAATACCCCTCAATTCAGTCAATTTCATGGCTGGCTCACAGCGTGTTCACTCCGTGATCACTTACGACCGACTTACGTTTCTGGATGTGGAGAGATCGGGCCATTTTGGGCTGAAAGATGCGTGTACGGTGGACCTACTCGCTAGCTTGGGAATTCTTCGCGAGCTACATCCAGCAGTGGCCTTTGAAGCAGCGGCGTCCACTACCAGCGGAGACCGTCAACGAAAGAGACGTAAGCGATGCGCTCGGAAGCAGAAGCGGGGGTGTCGGGCGGGGCTAACAACAAAGCTAAATGCGTTGTTGTTAGCGGGGCTAACGAAAATGCTAAATGCTAATCCACAAAGAAGCGCTAATAAGGAGTCTGTTAAGCTAGAACTAGCCAGCGCCAGGCTGGATAATCCCTGCACACATAGAAATTCTCTTAGAATAATATACAACTCACATAATGTTTTTTCTGCGTCAGAGGTGGACATGCATTTTACTGAGGTGGCAAACAATCTAAAAATTCCTGTCATATCAATTCCTAGATATGGTCGAAATTATTTAAAGTGCACTACGCATAATAAACGTAACATTATTAATATTGCTACTACGGATACTTTCAACAAAAACTCCTCAAAACAGCCCACTACCTATAATATGGGCTTTTTAAATATAAGGTCATTGTCTTCCAAAACGTTATTAGTTAATGAAGTCATCAGAGACAACAATCTTGATGTCGTTGGTCTAGCCGAGACCTGGCTCAAACCAGACGAATTTTTTGCGCTGGGTGAGGCGTCTCCTCCTGGCTATACGGGAACGCATATTGCCCGTCCCATTAAAAGGGGTGGGGGTGTTGCACTAATATACAACAAAAACTTTAGCCTTACCTCGGACCTAAATAATAAATATAACTCGTTTGAGGTGCTTACTGTGAAGTTTGTCACCTCTGCACCTGGCTGTCATCTACCGCCCCCCAGGGCCCTATTCGGACTTTATCAATGAATTTTCAGAGTTCGTTGCTGATCTAGTGACGCACGCCGACAATATAATCATAATGGGAGACTTTAACATCCATATGAATACCCCATCGGACCCTCCATGCGTGGCGCTCCAGACTATAATTGATAGCTGTGGTCTTACACAAATAATAAATGAACCCACGCATCGCAACGGTAATACGATAGATCTAGTGCTTGTCAGGGGTGTCACCACCTCTAAAGTTACGATACTCCCGTACACTAAAGTAATGTCCGATCATGACCTTATAAAATTCGAAGTTCTGACTCATTGTCAACAAACTAATAATAATAATAATAACTACTATAGCAGCCGCAACATTAATGCTGCCACAACGACGACTCTTACTGACCTACTGCCTTCGGTAATGGCACCATTCCCAAATTATGTGGGCTCTATTGATAACCTCACTAACAGCTTTAACGACGCCCTGCGCGACACCATTGATAGTGTAGCACCACTAAAGCTAAAAAGGGCCCCTAAAAGGCGTACCCCATGGTTTACAGAAGAAACTAAAGCCCAGAAATTATCATGTAGAAAGCTGGAACGCAAATGGCGTGCGACTAAACTTGAGGTTTTCCATCAAGCATGGAGTGATAGTTTAATAACTTATAAACGCATGCTTACCTCAGCTAAAGCTAAATATTACTCAAATCTCATCCACCTCAACAAAAATGATCCTAAATTTTTGTTTAGTACAGTAGCATCGCTAACCCAACAAGGGACTCCTCCCAGTAGCTCCACCCACTCAGCAGATGACTTTATGAATTTCTTTAATAAGAAAATTGAAGTCATTAGAAAAGAGATTAAAGACAATGCATCTCAGCTACAACTGGGTTCTATTAACACAAATACGACTGTATATACGACGGACACTGCCCTCCAAAATAGTTTCTCTCTCTTTGATGAAATAACATTGGAGGAATTGTTAAAATGTGTAAATGGGACAAAACAAACAACATGTTTACTTGACCCAATTCCTGGGAAACTTATCAAGGAGCTTTTTGTTTTATTAGGTCCATCAGTGTTAAATATTATAAACTTATCACTTTCCTCTGGTACTGTTCCCCTAGCATTCAAAAAAGCGGTTATTCATCCTCTACTCAAAAGACCTAACCTCGATCCTGACCTCATGGTAAACTACCGGCCGGTGTCCCACCTTCCGTTTATCCCGAAAATTCTCGAAAAAATTGTCGCACAGCAGCTAAATGAACACTTAGCGTCTAACAATCTCTGTGAACCTTTTCAATCCGGTTTCAGGGCAAATCACTCTACGGAGACAGCCCTCGCAAAAATGACTAATGATCTATTGCTAACGATGGATTCTGATGCGTCATCTATGTTGCTGCTTCTTGATCTTAGCGCCGCTTTCGATACTGTTGATCATAATATTTTATTAGAGCGTATCAAAACGCGTATTGGGATGTCAGACTTAGCCTTGTCTTGGTTTAACTCTTATCTTACTGACAGGATGCAGTGTGTCTCCCATAACAATGTGACCTCGGACTATGTTAAGGTAACGTGCGGAGTTCCCCAGGGTTCGGTTCTTGGCCCTGCACTCTTTAGTATTTACATGCTGCCGCTAGGTGACATCATACGCAAATACGGTGTTAGCTTTCACTGTTATGCTGATGACACCCAACTCTACATGCCCCTAAAGGTGACCAACACGCCGGATTGTAGTCAGCTGGAGGCGTGTCTTAATGAAATTAAACAATGGATGTCCGCTAACTTTTTGCAACTCAACGCTAAGAAAACGGAAATGCTGATTATCGGTCCTGCTCAACACCGACATCTATTTAATAATACCACCCTAACATTTGACAATCAAACAATTAAACAAGGCGACTCGGTAAAGAATCTGGGTATTATCTTCGACCCAACTCTCTCGTTTGAGTCACACATTAAGAGTGTTACTAAAACGGCCTTCTTTCATCTCCGTAATATCGCTAAAATTCGTTCCATTTTGTCCACAAGCGATGCTGAGATCATTATCCATGCGTTCGTTACATCTCGTCTCGATTACTGTAACGTTTTATTTTCGGGCCTCCCTATGTCTAGCATTAAAAGATTACAGATGGTACAAAATGCGGCTGCTAGACTTTTGACAAAAACAAGAAAGTTTGATCATATTACGCCTATACTGGCTCACTTGCACTGGCTTCCTGTGCACCTAAGATGCGACTTTAAGGTTTTACTACTTACGTATAAAATACTACACGGTCAAGCTCCTGCCTATCTTGACGATTGTATTGTACCATATGTCCCGGCAAGAAATCTGCGTTCAAAGAACTCCGGCTTATTAGTGATTCCCAGAGCCCAAAAAAAGGCTGCGGGCTATAGAGCGTTTTCTATTCGGGATCCAATATTATGGAATGCCCTCCCGGTAAAAGTTAGAGATGCTACCTCAGTAGAAGCATTTAAGTCTCATCTTAAAACTCATTTGTATACTCTAGCCTTTAAATAGACTCCCTTTTCTTTTCTTTTCTACTCTGCTCCGGGGTGGACCGCTAGCCTGTTCATCGGATGGGGACATCTCTACGCTGCTGACCCGTCTCCGCTCGGGATGGTTCCTGCTGGCCCCACCATGGACTGGACTTTCGCTGATGTGTTGGACTTTCACAATATTATGTCAGACCCACTCGACATCCATTGCTTTCGGTCTCCCCTAGAGGGGGTGGGTTACCCACATATGCGGTCCTCTCCAAGGTTTCTCATAGTCATTCACATTGACGTCCCACTGGGGTGAGTTTTCCTTGCCCGTATGTGGGCTCTGTACCGAGGATGTCGTTGTGGCTTGTACAGCCCTTTGAGACACTTGTGATTTAAGGCTATATAAATAAACATTGATTGATTGATTGATATGTCAGTATTGGTTGAAATTTGTATCATTGGGCAATATCAATACTTATCAGATAGCAGTAGGAAAGACAATATTGATATTAATATACATTACAGGTCTGCATGTTCCCAATATGAGGCAATACCATATGTTTCTACATAAATGGAGAAAAATATAATTAAAACATTATGATATGCCATGCTCATTGGAGGTCGTAATCTCAAAAAAGCATGTGACAGCAGGCAGCTTGCAGCAAGAAGTGTTTAATGTCAAACAAGTAAAAAAAATACAAGGAAGAGTGCAACAGTGGTATACACAAAATAAGCACAGGGAAACAGTGCCTAAAAAGTGGCTAAAGAGAGCCAACAACAAAGAAACGCACAAATAGGAAGTTTAAAAAAAATGCTAACTGTGACAAGTGCTTCTGAACACCAAACATTTGGAATGATCCAACAACCAACAAAGAAGGGAGACTGGCTTAAATAGTCCTCCAACACCAGGTGAGACAACCATGAATTGATTAACGTGGACCCCGACTTAAACAAGTTGAAAAACTTATTCGGGTGTTACCATTTAGTGGTCAATTGTACGGAATATGTACTGTACTGTACTGTACTGTGCAGTCTACTAATAAAAGTTTCAATCAATCAATCAAAACAATCAACCCAAACAAGCCACAGGTGAGGAGGGAAGTGTTCAGAAAGAGAGTAAAGCAAGAGCAAACAAAATACAAACAAAACAGGAGGAGTACACAGGAAAAACACCCAAAAACTAAAACAAAGAATGGCCTGGCCTATCAGGTGTTAACAGTTACAATTTGATCCAATGCAAACTGGTACAGCTCCTTGTTTAAAGTACATTTTAATTTTGAATCATAAATGATCCTAAGTCAGTTCTATAAATGTGTCACTGTTAATCTTCCAATAAATATACTATACAAAAGACCAAAGAACAAGTATTTGTGTTGCTTTCGACATGATATATAGAACCATGTCATTGTGTTATTACGTTACACTTCACACTTTAAGAACTTTAGAAAGTCCCTCTCACAATGACAAAATAAATAAATACTCAGTTTTCACTATTGACAGAAATGGACTTCAATCAATCAGTCACAATTTATTTGTATATCCCTTAATCACAAGTGCCTCAAAGGGCTTCATAAACCACAACACATCCCCTGATCTGAACCCACATTCAGGCAAGGAAAAACTCCAAAGCCCCGGAGAAAAAAAAGAAACCTTGGGAAGAGGCCTCAGATGTGGGGGGCCCCGTCCTGGGTGACCGGCTGCATTGGATGCCTTGTGGGTACAGTTATAGAATTGTTACATTAATTGATCGGGTAGCCAGCAGAGGTTCGTAGGGGCATATTCTTCGATGTAGACAAATCGCCAACGCAGAGCCGTCACCAACTGATGCGATGCATATTGTAGAAGAGTGGTCCACACTGGGTCACGACTCCGGACTGGTACCTCTCCAGAGATTATCTGTGACCACCTGGTATCTTCTCCATATAGGAGAGGAGGGACTGAGCAGAAAAGAAAAGCGGCAGGTCAACTGGTCAAAACAGGATCTAACCAAAAGCTAGCGCATATTTTAATGATTAGAATATGTTATAATTAGTTTTAAAGTGGGGCTTGAATGCTTTCACTGAGGTAATGTATCTGCAAGTGTTGACGGTAGAGCATTCCAGAGTACTGGAGCCCAAATAGAAAACGCTCTAGAGTTTTCAGACTTTTTGGGGTCTGGGAATCAATATCCGGCCTTCTTGGAACACAGATTTCGGGACGGAACATATGGCACAAGACAATCAGCAAGATAAGATAGTGCTAGACCGTTTAGTATTTTGTATGTATGTACCAAACCTTAAAATCGCACCTGTAGTGTGCTGGGAGCCAGTGCACTTGTCCTAGTCAAAAGTCGAGCAGCCACACTTTGTACCAATTTAATATTTTAATGCTGGACATCGGGAGACACGAAAATAATGTTACTGTAATCGAGGCAAGAGGCAACAAACACATGTATAATTTGTGGGACAGGTTTTAGCTATATTACGGAAATGAAATAAGGCTTGAGGGGCATGTAAAGTTGGGTGTCATAAGCATAACAGTGAAAACTAACACCATATTTGCCTATGACGTCGCCTAGCCGCAGGGTATAAGTGTTGGAACAGTGCAGTGCCAAGAATCAAACCCTGTGGAACTCTGCAAGTACATACTCTGAGGTCACGTTGGTATGGAATACGCAGTGCATCCTTTCATTGAGACAACAGTTAAACAAGGAAAGGTGGCCGCAAACGGGGCTGTGAGTGGAATGGCTGGATGAAGGTGTTGCGTGCAGGATGGCCACGGTTGTCATTGTGGTTGTGGTGTTGTTTGTTGTACTCCGGGGATGGTTGTGCACAGGTTAGGGTCTTTTATCCGGGCTGTGGTATTTTTTTTTGTATGACTGGGTTGAGTGGCCGCACGATAGGCTTTCTTGTCAAAGGGGTCTGCGGGTGTTGTTTTGACTTCATGGGGACCATGGTGGGTTTTTTTTGTGTGTTTGGACGCATTTGTCATCTTTTCGACATTTTGGGTGGTGTTTTTTTTTTTTTTTATTGATGTGGATTGGGTGGTTGGTTGTTATGTGGCGTCGCACAGGTTTCGCTTCCTGTTGGGCGGGGTCTGTGTCCGTCTGTTCCAGTTTCGGGGTGTGGGGTTTGTGTCGGTGGCTTGGTGCGGGGGCATTGCAGCCTTCTTGTTTGGTGTGGGTGCTGTGGCTTGTTGTTTGAGCGTTGGTGTGTTTGTGCGGGTTTGGATTGGGGAGTGGAGTTTCTTGGTAGGGGGTGGTGTGGATGTGTTTTGTTTACTTGTTGGCGTTTGGGCGGACTTGCGCTGACTGGTCTCCATGTTCTTGTTGGCGTGTAGTTGTCATTTGCAGTTTTTCGGTCGTTTTAAATTGATCGGATGGTGCTGGCTGTGGAGGGTTCTGCAGCCGATGTTTTTGCTGTCATTTGTTTGTAGTACGGGCGCCCGTGGCTGTTGTCGGGGCTGGTGGACTTGCCGGCTTCGTTTTCGTTAGTTTTCGTGTTGGTTGGCTTGTTGTTGTCGACCCGGGCCTGCCCTCACATTGTGCCGCGCCATTCTCTGCACCCGATGTTGTGCCATCGTCTGGGTGCGGGCTTGTCGGGCGTTGTCCCTGGGTGGGAGGCGCGCGGCCAGACCTGTGGGTGGGGCGGAATGGATCTGTTTTTTTTGGTGGACGGTGGGTTCCTGGGCTAGATCGCTGCTCCGCCAACTTATGTATAGATTCGTTTGTGTATGTAAGGATGTGTGTATGTGTATGTATGTATGTATGTATGTATGTGTATGTATGTATGTATGTATTTATATGTGTATGTTTGCATTTGTGTGTGTGTGTGTATGTATGCATGTGTATGCATGTGTGTGTATCCATGTATGTGTATATATATATATACCTGTGTGTGTGTGTGTGTGTGTGTGTGTGTGTGTGTGTGTGTGTGTGTGTGTGTGTGTGTGTGTGTGTGTGTGTGTGTGTGTGTGTGTGTGTGTGTTTGTGTATATATAAACAATTATACTTTTGTATGTGTGTGTATACATGCATGTATATACATATGTATTTATATATTTTTTTGGGGGGGCTCTCGGGGCCTGCTTGTCCCGCGGGGGTCGGCGTCTTGGGCTGCTGTAGCCGGGCTGCATGTCTGGGACCCCTAGACATTCGAATGTATATGTTCTATATTAATGTTTACCTATAAAAACACCATTATTAAAGGTAAATTATTTTCATGTTGCTGCTGACGTTTAAACATGTCCTCTTAAACCAGGGCACTTTATTTCACATGTTGTGTTTTTGTTTGCTGAAGAATTGAGCATTGCTAAATGTTTTTTTCAAGATTAGAGATTATATTTGCTTTTTCTTATATTATTTCCTAGGCTTTTTCTTTTTAATTATCTCACTTTGGATCCTATAATGCAAAACTTTTCTTACTTTTCGTACTTGTTGGTACCTGTTTTTGTGTAATTGGGATCCCCATCAGTTCGAAAATTGAAAAACAAGGCAGGGTGGAGATATTTAGTTACGTCAACAAATATATCTATTTATGGGTTGGTTTGTGAGCCAAACTATATCGGGATATGAATTTAGGTTTACATCGCCAAGTCCTACACTCGTGCTTGCACAGTTTAGGGATGTTCTGTGTTTAACTAAGCGTTAAAGTAGGCCTTATGGTGGAATTGTGTTTAGATGTATGAGGGCACATATGTACCTTGTTTGAGTGTTAGTAATGAAATTGTGATATTTCATATTGCTACAAAATGTTTTCTGTTCTACAAAAAAAATTATGTGCTACTCATTTTTTTTCTTTTTTTTGCACCGTTCTACTAGTGAAAAAGCTAAGCGTACAGCATTGTGAAGGATTAAATACGGCAAAACAAGCATTTAAAGAAGCACACAAAGTAGCATTGTAGCACTGACAGGAAGGGACGTACTTCATCCTTTACTTCATTATATTGCTCTGGCACGCATTTGTTGGTAAACTGCTGTCGTCTTGGTTTCTTGTACAGAGGCTCCAACATATGTATTATGTCACTAAACGCCCTGATTCTCTAAAACACTGTATGATCTCAACAATGTCTTTAACAACAAAACGGGCAATTAAAGAGGTTATTACCTTGGCTAGATCTGAATTATGCTTGAAAGAAGCCTTGAATTGACGTGTTTTTAAGCTAGCTGTACTAGCTGTTTTTTTTTCCATTCCTTCACACCAGTTGTAGGTTGCAATAAGTTGTGCCACAGCTGGACTCCAATGCTGTTTTGCAGTACTTGCATATTGCAACAGTTTGATTAAGCTAACCGTACTTATTAAAAAAATTTAAATCTCTTCCAAACTTCAGACTTATCCGTGTCTGTGTCTCTTTCCCTGGTCTGCCAATTATCAAAGAGACTGCTTGTATCTAAAACAATTTTTTTTTACCTTGGGCACCTGGTGATAGGTTGATTGGCAACACTAAATTGGCCCTAGTGTGTGTTTGTGAATGTGATTGTTGTCTGTCTGTGTTGGCCCTTTGATGAGGTGGCGACTTGTCCAGGGTGTACCCCGCCTTCACCCGAGTGCAGCTGGGATAGGCTCCAGCCCTTCACCACCTCGGGCGGGACTAGCGGTACAAATTGGATGGATATCTGATAATATTAATCTTGTTTTTTTGATATATTTCCTATTATCCTTGAAAAGGCAGATATTTTTAATGCAACTCCTTATATTAGATCTTAAATTTTTCTACATTGTGTGCTTGTTCTTCTCCCTATTAGGAGCCTATATTTTACGCGTACGTCACAAAATCAAATATCATCTTGGTCTTTTAATCACAAATGTTTATATGAATTCCTTCCCCCAAAAAAGGTTCTGTATAAAACACTCTGAATTTTTCTGTATGAAATATTGTCAATAGCAGAAAGTTTAGTTTGGGAAGAATGTTAGATAGCTCTTGTGTCATTAATCTGCATTCATACACACGCAGCCACCTGGTCCCTCTCTATGTTTGTGTCTCTCTATCTAACTTCCCGCCTGGAATGCAGCGGTGGCCGGTCTGGTCCTGCTCATCTCTGGGAGCAGTCAGCCATCTCTCCTCGTCCCTGCTCCCACTCTAAACATTTGGCTAGTTTTGGCAGATTTGTTGATTTTTGTCCCCTCATGTTTTCCCTTGTGTTGCTGTAAAACTGATACATACCCTTTCAATTAGGCCAGCCGGTCAGAGCACTCGTGAAGGAGTGGGGGTGAGCAGAGTAAGTGGGCTGTATATTTTATTAGTCAAGTGAAAACACACACAAACTGGGTCAGTTCTGGGGGAACCATCTGTTGTCATGTTTTTTTTTTCTTGAAGAGTAACATTCTAAAATGTTTGTCTGCAGCCGGGGAAAACCGTACAATAATCAAATAATATAACAGACTGTGGATACAACAGAAAAGAGAGGTGACATGAATGTTCACACTCGGAATGATATGTGTTGAATGTAGCTAAATCTTAATTTCGGCAAGCAGACAACTGCATGTGAGTAATCAGCATGGACAAATTGGACCAAAGTGGCCGGAAATAAAATGAGTCTACATTTAAAGATGGAAAAACACGTTGCATCTTGAGTTCCTTTGTAATCACCATGCAAAATATTAACAGTATACATTAGGGTTGTACGGTATACCAGTATTAGTATAGTACCGCGATACTAATGAATCATTTTCGGTACTATACCACTTCTGAAGTGTACCGGTCGCGCACCCCCCGCGCCCACGTCGAAGTCACGTCGTGACATTGCTGGTTTTACGAGCAGAGGAGCATGTTCGGTAGCACACACGGATTACTTACAAGCAGACACAGTGTGTAGACAGAAAAGGGAGAACGGATGCATTTTGGCTCAAAAACTAACGATAAAGGTGAAGTTATAACAATGAAACGCCCTCAGGAACAGGTGCTTTAAGACATGGCGAGCTAGCTAGCGGCTAACGTCCATCCGCCGTCGGCAGTGTTTTAGCGACTTCTAAATCACTAATCCTCGTCTCCGTGGCGACAAATAAAGTACATTTCTTACAAGCATCATCCCTGCAGGACGAGGAATAGCTAAACATGCTTCACTACACACCGTAGCTCACCGGCATGAACATTTTAACAAACGCCATTGGTGGATCTACACCTGACATCCACTGTAATGATATCAAGTACAGGTATGTATCTAGTCGATACTACTACGTTGATATTTTTTGGCATCACAACATCATCTTTCGTTGTTTAAAAATGTATATTATGTTTGTAAACTCAGGAAATCTGTCCCTGGACACGGGATGACTTTGAATATGACCAATGTATGATCCTGTAACTACTTGGTATCGGATTCATATCTAAATTTGTGGTATCATCCAAAATTAATGTAAAGTATCAAACAACAGAAGAATGAGTGATTATTAAATTTTAACCGAAGTGTAGACAAAACATGTTAAAAGAGAAAGTAAGCAGATACTAACAGTAAATGAACAAGTAAATTAATAATTAATTTTCTACCACTTGTCCTTAATAATGTTGACAAAATAATAGAATGATAAATGACACAATATGTTACTGCATATGTCAGCAGACTAATTAGGAGCCTTTGTTTGTTTACTTACTACTAAAAGACAAATTGTCTTGTATGTTCACTATTTTATTTAAGGACTTCACTGCAATAAAAAAACATGTGTTTAATGTGCCCTACGATTTTTTGTTAAAATAAAGCCAATAATGAAATGTTTTTGTGGTCCCCTTTATTTAGAAAAGTACAGAAAAGTATCAAAATAATTTTAGTACCGGTACCGGTACCAAAATATTGGTATCGTTACAACACTGGTATACATATATAACAGTATTTAAGACACTATAAATACTAGGCTCAGTCAAACATGCCTCTTCTCGTGTCCTTTGTGCGCACTCGCCACAGGCCTGTCCTGCCTGGTCACCCCCACAAGCGCACTCCCAAAACAATCAAGGAACGGCCATAAAATGTCCATGGAATGTCTCTGCAGAGCTGGACAGTTAAGTGGTCGACAGCCATGATCACAAACGAGAAGAACTGATAATAGATGTTCTGGGAACTCCTGTTGTGGGCTCCCCGTGATCTTGCTAAAGGACTACATCACACGTGCACGCGAAACATGAAAGTGCAAACATGTGCACGGACAGGTTAAGGAGTACTGTGCTCAGGAACAGTATTGATGGTTGCCTCTGGCATCCCGTGGACGCATCTGTTTCTGTCCCTATGACTTTCCACGCTCATAATTTCAAGTAAGTCATAACACATATTATAAACACATCTCCCTCAACCGTGATGCTAAGAAATAACATGCTGAGCTCATTTAGGAGAGACTAGCACTTTTAAAGTTTTACCTTTCCTCTTCCTTGAGATCTCGACATCTTTTTATCTCATGCAACTCCAGTATCTTTTTAATTGCGTCAAACTATCTATTCAATAAGGCAAGCCTTATCCTTCCCCAAAGTCCTGTTCAGTTCAGTCTGTTTGGTGCAAACAAATCCGTGTTTGAAAAGTTCACTCTTGACCCGAATTATCCAGAGGTCTGTGCAGTCTGCCTATGTCTGATTTACTCTGTGACATCACAATTTGTCAACAGCAGTCCCACCTCTCGGGTGCCTTATCTAAGTCTTTTCTCCTTATTTGTCATCCCTTTTGTCCCGAGTAGTAGCCCCTGCCTCCGTCCCTCTCCCTACTCCCCTTTTCTTCTTTCACTCATCTGTATTACTTTTGCATTTCTGACCTCTGTCCTTTTACCTCCCAACGCACAGTCATGTACTTCAACCATCCATCTCCTACCTATGTAGATCCAAGGGCCTCAGTATGTCCCGGGACCATGAAGGTTCAATTGGAATCACATGTTTTGCTTGAACTGAGAAATACACCCCCTTATAAATAAGATGTTATTCCACCAAACGCTGAGGCTTATGTGTGGTCTTGAAACCAACATGTGATAAGTCCATAAAAAAAACATATAAAGATCAATCACATTTATGCTTGTCAAAAATACAGATACTTCGATACTAAGGCCGTACTGACTCAAAAAATACATCAGTGCCTGTTTTTTTCAGTATCGTCAGTACCAAATACTTTTAAACTGATTGCTAAATAGTTATTATTTTTTCAGCGCAGTAGTGTTTGTTTTGGTATACCGGGACGGTACAGGGCGCTGCTATTTTTTTTTTGAATGTATAGTTACTTCTTGGCAGCAGGTACGGCATTTTAAATTATGTACAAAAGATGTCAAAGTGCAGGGATCTTTAATACTTTACAGTTTGAAACAGTTTTCAAAAAAGTAGTACATTTAAAAGTGCATGGGTGTTTCTGAATTGTTTTCATGGTATCGAATAAGTATCAATAATCGTGTAAAATAATAGGCATCGGTATTAACTACTAAAAATCCGGGTTTCGTGAAAACTCTAGTCACACTCTTGTCATGGGAGCAACTTTACATTAGCACCCGACAGGAAGTTAAGATAACACTTGTGTTTTAAAGGGGAACTGCACTTTTTTTTTTAGAATGTTGCCTATTTTTCACAATCCTTATGAGAGACAAGAACATATACTGTATGTGTTTTTGTTTTGTTTGCAATCTAATTTGTGATAATCGGTTTGTTCTAGGTGGCTAGCAATACTGCTAATGGCAACAATCCATTCTGCCTCAAAATCACTCTAAAAATGCATCAAAAACCACCAACAATACTTCATTTACGTTCCGTAACCTGTATAATAACCTAGCTGTAGCGACATTGTTATTGTAGGAGCAAACACTGAGGAACTGTTTTTCTAGCATAGTTACACATCGCCTTGCTCACAGAGACACTTACAGTGCTACGGCCATAGCCGAAAGCTAGATTCTGCGGCAGAAGCTGAATTGCTTTTTAGTTTGTAATGCACACCACAATGTGATAGGACACCAATATATACTGAATGATAAACATGAACAATCATATTGCACTATCTGTAAAGTATTATTCCACATTTAATGTTATGTTTGTATACAGTTAGCTCGACAGTGTATGTAGTTGTACTTACAAGCATGATGTGCTGCATGTACCACGGTCAATATTATAGTGTCTTACTCGGTGGACAGTTTGTTCCTGCTGGTCGGGGATGTTTTTTCCAGTTGATTTTGGGTGAAAGGAAAAAAGTTTGGACCACTGCAGGGTTTGTTACTACAAGCCTTTGGTCTTTTGTTTTGTTGCAATTTTTTTGAGCAGTATCCTCCTAGCCAGATGCAAAAATCCATTTCACGATAATACCATTGTTTGCCACTCAGTATAGCAGAATCACTCCATTTCTGTTGGCATAGCTTTGCTCCAAGTTCTACACATACTATATGTATATATATCCATCCATCCATCCATTTTCTGCCACCTAGGCACGCCAATCCTGACTCTCTCAGCTTCTGTCTGCTCCAACGTTTCACCCTCGCTTCGTTATCGCTTAGCTTTTGCAGCAGTTCGCCCTACATATATTCTGCTTCAGAAAGACAAGTTTGTGAATCCTTTTTGTCAAAAAATAATCGTCTTTGTTGTCAATTACCAATTCTACCATGATTAGAACAAACACACGTTTGTTGCCGAAGAAAAAACAGGTAGGAAATACGTTGCTACGGGCACTGAACTCAATGTGCCCAGGAAAGAAATTCTGGTAATGCTAAATTCACCAACATACGTTAAATATTTTACTAATTACATATTGTTATGAATGTGTCTGTTACTACATACACTTACAGTGTGTATGTACAACATTGATGGAGGGTTTTGAAGTTGTTTTAGAGGGCTTTAAAAGCTACAATGGTGACTCCCTTTAGCCACATCTTGCAAGCGTTTTTTTTATCTGTAGAATCTTTAAAAAAAGAAAAAGAAAAAAGTGTGTGTTGTTGTCTCCCATAGTAATTGTGAATGATAAGCAAAATTCCCCCCAAAAGGTGCACCCCTCTAATGAACTGGAGGCCAAATGGTCACTCTGATTAGATTTGATTCAAAACTACATCTAGGGCGTATGCTATGCAGCTACTGCACATCCATCCATTGATTGAAGACTTTAGAGCCAAAGTTTATTGGCTGGCTAATCATAACAACGCTCTTTTATTGTTTTAGGAAGACATCACTCAGCAGAACCCTACAGGACCACTCAGAATGCACCACCGTGATTTTCTGTGCTCATTTACAAACTGGAGGCATTCATTGATTTAGGGGTTTTTACATCCTGACTCATAGAGTCTGTGCTTCAATTAATAACACAATATAATTACAGTGTGTTACGTAAATATCAAGCGCAGGATCCTGCTGCAGCTTCAATCTCTACAAGGTCCAGATGTATTACATGCAAGCTGTAACATACAGAGTATGACATCATGATTATTTTCTTTCTAAATTAATCAAGCTGCAACGGGTAAAAATGTACTTGTTACAAGCAACGGATTTGGCAAAAGCATTTTGATGAATGAGAGTGTAGCAATCGTTGATAAAGGGACACTGTGGGGGTCAAAAAGGTAGATTTCTGTTTGGCTTTTTCAGATTAGTTCTCAGATAAGATAAACTTGCCTTTCAAAACTTTGTTAACCTTAGTGAGGTGACCCTTTGTTACCTCACTATTTTCATCCGATGTCGCCATGTACAACATGAAAGACAAGATTGTTGATTAGTTTTGGAAAGAAGTCCTCCCAATGGAGATGCTGTTATAAAGCTATTTTATTACATCTTCATAGATACGGTTCTTAATGTGTGCCTACATGCAGATAAAACAGATGGAGATGATATACTTTATATGGCAATAGTTGGGTGTGAACTTAAGTTCGAGAGTTTAAATCTGACACTCCTATAGGGCGTAGGAGTAGACATATGCAGCACATAAAGCTGTTATGTATATATATATATATAAATATATATATATATATATATATATATATATATATATATATATATATATATATATATATATATATATATATATATATATATATATATATATATATGTATATATATATATATATATATATACATATATATATATATGTATATATATATATATATATATATATATACATATATATATATATATATATACATATATATATATATATATATATACATATATATATATATATATACATATATATATATATATATATATATATATATATATATATATATATATATATACATATATATATATATATATATATATACATATATATATATATATACATATATATATATATATATATATATATATATATATATATATATATATATATATATATATATATATATATATATATATACATATATATATATATATATGTATATATATATATATATATATATATATATATATATATATATATATATATATATATATATATATATACAGTGGGGCAAAAAAGTATTTAGT
Source organism: Entelurus aequoreus (assembly GCF_033978785.1). Lineage (NCBI taxonomy): Eukaryota > Metazoa > Chordata > Actinopteri > Syngnathiformes > Syngnathidae > Entelurus > Entelurus aequoreus. Next base: position 48,338,678 of record NC_084737.1, read on the forward strand.
CAGCCACCCATTGACAATCAATGGGTGGCTGACTAAATACTTTTTTGCCCCACTGTATATATATATATATATATATATATATATATATATATATATATATATATATATATATATATATATATATATATAAAGTATATATATATATATATATATATATATATATATAAAGTATATAAGCATTGAAATACATTTTGGTACCGTACCAAGAAAATAAATATATATATGTATATGTCACACCCCGCCTCGGGTGAAGGTAATGTAACCTTTGCAAAACCGGATTTTCAAATCAAGGATGGCAAGGCACGCAGTTGGTAACAGTTTACAAACATTTATTGAAATCCCTAAAAAAAGTCAAAAGGTGAACAATGACAGGAAAACAAAGCACCTACAATCTCAGTAGATGATGCATGAAGACCGAAACTCCTGCTCAGGACAGAGAACCTCCTCTGGCAGTGACCAACAGCAGACTGTCAGAAAAACGGCATTTTCCAATTTAAATAGCCCATAGCCCCTCCCACTAGCTGGGACCAATTTGACAGGGGGAATTAAGAAAACAGTTATTTTGTAAATTACACCATAAATAACCATCACATGTCTAAAAAGTATTCACATAGTACTTTTGCATGTGTAGAGCAGTCATTTTTGTACACAGTATATTCAGGCTTTAGACAACACAACTTCCAAATGTCCAGTGTCCTTCAGTGACACCCAGCTCTTGATAATCATGGTTCGACCCAAATTTGGCCTAATTAGTGAATGCAGGTGTGTTCACCTATATAAAGCCCTCAACCCCACCTTGACTCTTTTAGTCAACTGTTCAGAGCCATGGTGGGTGACAGGTAACAATTTGTTTGTTGAGCACATGCTTTTCACTAGCTAACAAGATTGAATGTTTGTAGTTTGTCCATGTTGAGCTTCCCAACAAATGTGCACGGTTTGTGAGGAAGTCCAAATGTCAAACAGTGACAGTGTGGGGTCAAACTGTCACATTACCTCCCTCCTCTCCAGCGACAGCAAGTTCAGGGAGACGAGACAGGTAATCAGCTAGCAAGTTAGTTTTGCCAGCTCGATGTGTGATATTGAAGCAAAAGGGCTGTAACGCCAAGTAACATCTGGTGACACGGGAGTTCTTATCCCTCATGGAGTTGATCCAGCTGAATGCTCGGTTGTCCGTTTCCAGATCAAAGGTCCGTCCCAGAAGGTAATAACGTAGGCTGTCCAATGCCCACTTGATGGCAAGACATTCCTTTTCGATGGCAGAGTACCTAGTTTCTCTGGGATGCAGTTTACGGCTCAGATATAGAAGCGGTTGTTCTTCGCCCTCCTTTCCTTGGGCTAGGACGGCTCCAAGGCCCACACCGGAGGCATCAACTTGAACAAGGAATCGCTGGTTGAAGTCAGGACTTTGTAAGACCGGGAAAGAGCATAGAATAGCTTTGACCTTTGTGAAGGCAGTTTCACATTTTTCTGTCCATTTGACTGGATTAGAGGATGCTTTGGTAGTCAGCTCGACAAGAGGAGCTGTGATGGTAGAGAAGTGGGGCACAAATCTTCTGTACCACCCAGAAAGCCCCAAGAATGACCGGACCTGCTTCTTTGTCCGGGGTCTAGGACTGTCTTGGATAGCCTTCACTTTGTCCACCTGAGGACGTATCTGCCCGTTGCCAAGATGGTAACCTAGGTAGCACACCTCAGTTTTGGCCCACTCACATTTCTGGGTGTTAAGAGTGAGCCCGGCAGAATGGACCCGGAGCAGGACTTGACGCAGGTGAGAGAGGTGGTCTTTCCAGGAAGTGCTGAAAACCACCACATCATCAAGATAGGCAGCAGAGAACTGGCCACACCCCTGCAGAGCGCGATCCATTAGCCGCTGAAAGGTTGCGGGGTCTCCGTGGAGTCCGAACGGCATCACTGTGTAATGATAGAGACCCTTTGGTCCACGGAAGGCAGTGTACTCCCTAGACTCCTTCTTTAAAGGGACTTGCCAGTATCCCTTACACAGGTCAAGGGTGGTGATGAACACAGCTTTGCCGAGCTTCTCAAGAAGTTCATCAATACGTGGCATAGGATAAGCATCAAATTTAGAAACGGCATTCACTTTGCGTAGGTCATTACAAACTCGTATCGTGTTGTCTTTTTTAGGAACGAGGACAATGGGGTTACACCACTCACTGTTTGAGGGTTCAATCACTCCTAGATCCAGCATGGTTTGGATTTCATGGTTGAGGGGCTCCACCATCCGCTCAGGCACTCTGTATGGGTGCTGACGGATAGGTGTTGGGTTTTTTAAGTGAATGACATGTTCAATTAGTGGAGTCCTTCCGGGCTTTCCACTGAACAATACTGGGAATTCTTCACACACTTGCAATAGTTTAAGGGCAGATTGTGCAGACAAGTGGCTTACATCAGGTTTCTGTGGTGTAGTGAGCATGGACAGATCTGTCTCCTCCACATCATCCTCCATTTCCACGTCCCGTGCCAGCATCACCTTTTTCTCTTGCAACTTCTTGCTTTGAGTAGGTACTTGACTGGCCTGGACATCTTTTCCTTCCACAGAGGATTTCCTCTCCTTCCATTCCTTCAGAAGGTTGATGTGGTACACTTGGGATGCCTTTCCTTTATCCGGATGTGAGATCTCATAGGTGACTGGACCAGCTTGTCTGACCACGGAGTAAGGACCTTGCCATTGGGCCAGCAGTTTATGGCTTGAGGTTGGAAGCAAGAGCATGACCTTTTGACCTGGGTATAGCACCCTGTGACGTGCTTTTTGGTCATACCAGGTCTTCTGTTTCATCTGGGCCTTTCCAAGATTTTCTCTTGCCTTGGCTCTGTATTGCTCCAGCCGGTCTCGCATCTGCAGCACATAAGAAAGAACCCCTTGTGGTGCAGGTGGTTTGGATTCCCAGGATTTCTTCAAGAGGTCCAAGGGGCCTTGAACAGGGAACCCATAAAGAAGCTCAAAAGGCGAAAACCCGGTAGAGGCTTGGGGTACCTCTCGATAGGCAAAGAGCAAGAAGGGAAGCCATTTCTCCCAGTCTCGACCGGTGTCGTCTACAAACTTCCTCAGCATGGACTTCAGGGTTTGGTTGAAGCGTTCCACCAACCCGTCAGTTTGTGGATGATAGGGGGTGGTGCGAATGCCAGTAATTCCAAGTTGTTTGTGAAGCTGCTTCATGAGCTTTGAGGTGAAGTTGGTTCCTTGATCCGTGATTATTTCATCTGGAATTCCTACTCGTGAGAAGAATTGTACAAGTGCAGAGATGACTTTCGGAGTCTTGATACTCCTTAGTGGGAAGGCCTCGGGAAATCTGGTGGCATAGTCACAGAGGACAAGGATGTATTCATGGCCTCCACTGCTTTTCTCCAGGGGTCCAACGATATCCATTGCAATCCTCCGGAAAGGAACATCAATGAGAGGAAGAGGGAGTAGTGGGGCTTTCTCAGGTCGTCTCGGAGAGGTCTTCTGGCACTGTAGACAGGTTTGACAGTACTCAATAACATCTTTGACCATTAAAGGCCAAAAGAAGCGAGCTTTGACTCGAGCAAGAGTCTTGTCTTGCCCAAGATGACCAGCCCAAGGTATGGAATGAGCAAGATGCAGTACAAGGGGCCTACAGCAGGTAGGGACCACCAAGCGATTCTCTGGCTGATCTGCTACATACAGAACTCCATCCTCCAAGACATACTTTTCACCCTGGTTTGGCTGCAAGGGGATGTTTGCATCTTTCATCTTAGCCAGCAGGGGAGCCAGTGACACGTCAGCTCTCTGTAGCTCTCGGATGTCTTCAGGTACTTGCCACTCTTCATCAGGTTTCAAGCTTGACACATTACCCAACAGTGGAGTACCTTGGATCTTCTCCAGGCGGCGCTGGCTCTTACTTTTGGGCGGGCCCTTCTGACCACCCTGGCATAGAGAAGGGTCCAAGTCAGGAAGAGGCTCCAGCCCTATCTTGGCTGTCTGGGCACGGGTGAGTACTGGATAAGCCTCTTGAATGGCTGGAATAAAACTGAACTTCACTTTCTGCGCGTGTGTCTGATGAACAAGAACATGCAGAATAGGCAAGTCTCTGCCCAAGATCATGTCATGGGGCATGTGATCAAGAACCCCCACACGGAGCAAGAAAGCCTGGTCATCGATGACGATGGTCACATCAGCCACGGGATATATTCTTTGATCACCATGGACACATTGAAAGGCTGTGGCATGCTGATAGTCAAGATTACCAAGTGACACAAAAGAATGGTTCAACAGTGTCATGGAGCTACCTGTGTCCAACAATGCTTGCACTGGACGGCCATTAACACAAGCTGGCACCATGATAGGTTTGGCCTCAGGTTCAGAATTGGGTGCAAGAGCAGGTGCCATGACTGAAGCTGGGACAGATGGATGGGGAACATGACAGAAGCTGGACAGCTTGGGACCTTTCAAGGGGCAGACTGGGGCTCAATGCCCTGGCTGTTGGCAGTGGTAGCAGATGAGATCCTTCACTGGACTCTGTCTCGGGAGCAGTCTGTTGTCCCCTGAGGTGCTATAACCACCTGCTTTCTGCACACCTCTTTGGTGTGACAGGTCGGCTGCACCTTGGGCTGCTACACGGTTGTTCTGCTGCCTTGGCATTCGGAGTCCTTTACGAGCATTCAAGTACTGGCCTGCAAGTTTAGCAACAGTAAGTCCGTCTTCTGGCTCATGTTCCTTCACCCAAGTCTTCATTTCGTTGGGCAGCATGCGAAGCATTTGCTCCAGAATGAAGAGCTCTGCAATGTCTTCTTTGGAATGCTGCTCTGGCTTGATCCATCTTCTGTAGAGACCTTTGAGTCTGTTGTAAGTCTCCTTGGGAGATTCACCAGGGGGAATGTAGGTTGACCGGAACTGGAGTCTATAAGTCTCAGGAGAGATATCAAACTTAGCAAGGAGGGCTTCTTTAAGGTCAGTATAGACGTTGGAAGCATCTTCCTCCATCGCAGAATAGGCATCCAGAGCTTTGCCGGTCAAGAGTGGAACAAGTCGGCAGGCCCAGTCAGACTGAGGCCAGCCCCAGGTGCGAGCGATGCGCTCGAAGCGGACAAGAAAGTTTTCGATGTCCTCACCCTGCTGGAAAGGGAGCATCTTTGGGCCTTGTCGGAGATGATGGTCAGGTGGCAAGGAATCTCTGGATGGCGACGCTTGAGGACTAGGAGTTGGCTGTGGGCGAGTTCTGGGTTTGGGTTTGGGCGACTGCTCATAACGACTATCATCAGTAGTACGGTTAGCATTTTGGTTAGTGAGTGAGTGATCTAGGCTAGGCCTTGTACAGACATTTTTTAACTCCTGGAGTTCATGGACTAGGATAGCTTCCCTACGTTGCTGTCCAATCAAAAAGTCTTGAAACATGTTAACCAGGGTAGGTTCACTTAGCACTCTTTCAGTCTTTGGTGGCTCAGCAGACCACCTAGCCTTCCCAGAACCCTTCCTATGCTGCTTACGCCTAGCCCCAGAGTTCTCAAAACCTTTGACGTCTTCTTCAGACTCCTCTGTGTTCCATCCAACTTCACGCTCCTCAGCCATAGTCGTCCGGTCCAGCCTCATCGCCGTGGCCCCTCGACCAGCCATCTCATCAGTCTCCTCTGTCATTGCCACCTTCGACACTTGGGATCTCAAACCAGTTCTGGCCTGCCCTCTGCCAGATTTGTTGTAAACTCTGCGGCTTGCCATCCCACCGCTGCCACCATATGTCACACCCCGCCTCGGGTGAAGGTAATGTAACCTTTGCAAAACCGGATTTTCAAATCAAGGATGGCAAGGCACGCAGTTGGTAACAGTTTACAAACATTTATTGAAATCCCCAAAAAAAGTCAAAAGGTGAACAATGACAGGAAAACAAAGCACCTACAATCTCAGTAGATGATGCATGAAGACCGAAACTCCTGCTCAGGACAGAGAACCTCCTCTGGCAGTGACCAACAGCAGACTGTCAGAAAAACGGCATTTTCCAATTTAAATAGCCCATAGCCCCTCCCACTAGCTGGGACCAATTTGACAGGAGGAATTAAGAAAACAGTTATTTTGTAAATTACACCATAAATAACCATCACATGTCTAAAAAGTATTCACATAGTACTTTTGCATGTGTAGAGCAGTCATTTTTGTACACAGTATATTCAGGCTTTAGACAACACAACTTCCAAATGTCCAGTGTCCTTCAGTGACACCCAGCTCTTGATAATCATGGTTCGACCCAAATTTGGCCTAATTAGTGAATGCAGGTGTGTTCACCTATATAAAGCCCTCAACCCCACCTTGACTCTTTTAGTCAACTGTTCAGAGCCATGATGGGTGACAGGTAACAATTTGTTTGTTGAGCACATGCTTTTCACTAGCTAACAAGATTGAATGTTTGTAGTTTGTCCATGTTGAGCTTCCCAACAAATGTGCACGGTTTGTGAGGAAGTCCAAAGGTCAAACAGTGACAGTGTGGGGTCAAACTGTCACAGTATATATATCCATCCATCCATCCATTTTCTGCCGCTTGTCTCTCTCGGGGTCGCGGGGTGGCTAGAGCCTATCCCAGCTGCATTCGGGCGGAAGGCTGGGCACACCCTGGACAAGTCGGCACATCATCACAGGGCCAACACAGACAGACAACATTCACACTCACATTCACACACTTGGGCCAATTTAGTGTTGTCAATCAAGCTATCCTGTAGGGAACCCACGAAGTCACAGGGAGAACATGCAAACTCCACATAGAAAGACCCAGAGCCCGGGGATCGAACCCAGGAACTTCGTATTGTGAGGCACACACACACTAACCCCTGTTTCACCGTATATATAAGAGTATGTATATATATACTGTATATATATATATATATATATATATATATATATATATATATATATATATATATATATATATATATATATATATACACTTGTAAAGAACATTATGTCATGGCTGTCTTGAGTTTGGTTCTTTTATGAATTTATTATGGGTCTACTGAAAATGTGACCAAATCTGCTGGGTCAAAAGTATACATACAGCAATCAGTGTTTCCCATAAACTGCCAAGATACCTGTGACGACGGGGGCGTGGCTATGGGCGTGGCTATGGGCGTGGTGACCATGACATCATCGAGTGATTTGCATAATTTACTACAATGATATGATTTTCTCTAAAAAGGCTCAAAAAATATATACTTACTAATTAATAATAACAGTTTTGTTTTAAACGTCCATCCATCCATTTTACAATATAATTACAACACTTTATGTACATATTTATATACAGATTTGAACAATAAGTTATTCACTGAAATATATTTATTAATTGTGGTTCTTACAAAAAATATATCTTATAAAATATAAAAGCTAAAATGTCTCTTAAAGCTCTGCCCCTTTAATTAGTGCATACTAAATAATTTAACTTTAGCCTACTACTACAACCATATTATTTACCAGCAACATAAAGTGAAACAAGGGCAGAGGTGTCCTGCCACAGTCAGTAACAAATAAACATGTATATATATGTATATATATATATATTATATATCCATCTATCCATCCATTTTCTGCTGCTTGTCCCTCTCGGGGTCACGGGGTGGCTAGAGCCTATCCCAGCT